>NW_010388233.1:3420-25613 GCF_000710305.1 Buceros rhinoceros silvestris | reverse complement strand
AAAAAAAAAAAAAAAAAAAAAGAAAAAAGGGCTGAACTTTCTGTGGATGTGAAATGCAAACAAAACCGCAGCTTTGCCTTCCCCACCCTTGCACCAAAACTATGTTGAGGTTTTGGAAAGTATATTCATATTTTCGTTTTCACTCCTCCAAGGTAGGACAAGAAGCAGGATGTGCTGAAATACCACAAAGGGCCGTCTGGTCTGGGTAGGTTTCCAGCACCTTGCTGCAAGAGCTCAGGATGGCTCTTGTTCGTGAGCGGGTTTGGAGGTGGGGCTTTTCCCATGAGTTGAAACCTTCACCCAGCCTCGCCATCCTAAGTATGAAAATCGAGTCTTCATTGTGGGTGACTGAGAATAACTCTTATGGATGTAAAGAGGGCAAAATAAAATCTTCGCTCCTGAATTAGTTTTACAGTTGAACCTTGTCAATAGGGAAGTCCCTACTGAGGCTGCGAAAATTTCGGCTCTCCTTGAGATCAGGGTGAATTTTACCCCTACCTTGACACAGAGCAGAGGTGGGCCAACAAATAGAGACCGTCAGCAGAGGAGTCAGGGAGAATAAAGCAAGACTATTTAATAGGAGAACTACAGTTATTTGCATTGTTTCTTTTCCCAACTCGAAGCTTTTCATAAAGCTGTCTCTGTTGAAACTTGGTGTTGGGGTCTGGTATTGGATTGACAAAAAGGCATTAGCACGGAAACAAGGTACGGTTGCTTTTAATGAAAACCAAGGGCAGGCAGCCTCCTGAGAGCCTCAAAGTTTAAACAAATTGCAGTAAGTATTTCTCAGGTGAAATTGGAAAGGGTGCTCTGTGGTGCAGAAGAGTGGCCATGAGTCCTCTGTGTTCACACCATCTCGGGTATTGTAAGGAGCTTTCTTGTGAAACTGTTTGCCAAACCAGAAGTCCTAAATTGAAAGGTGTTGACAGAAAGAATCTTACTTATAATTTAAATACATCTTGAGGCAGGTTATGAGATAATGCAGGTAAGTCGTAATCCACCCTCCTTCCCTCCTCCCCTTGTCCTGGCATTTCTTCCAGCACCGGCCAGAGCTGCCAGGGTGTTCGGTGTTTTGGGTGCTGATGCTGGGCACCACCCCTTCACCCTGTATTTCAGAAGGGGGCGAGGGTGCTGGGAACTTGGCAGGACGAGGCCCTTCACCTCAAGCAATCCTCTGACCCCGAGGGAGCCCACACACAGATTTATTCCGTAACACGTAACAAACAACTTCATTTTATTTAAAGGGAGGGAGATGAGCACTTTGAACGAACGATGCATTAAATCAGGGCTGCCAACTGCACCTCGACGCGAGTGCTTTATGCCAAGATCTGTCTGTCTGTCTATCTATCTATCTAACTTTTTATATTCCCAGCCCTTCCTGCTCATCTATCTATCCATCTCTGTCTCTCTGTGTTCCTTATTTCAAACTATCTGTCAGCTAATCTACCTACTTATTTTGACGGCTGTCACTGGAATAGCATCTGTTATGGTGTTTTAACTGTGCTGGCAAAGGACACGTTACAATTCCCCCGACAAAATTACGGTTACGTGGAACTCAGGCCCCAGTTCACCTTGACTGAAATGAAGTGAAAATAGCATTTGGGTGGCAGGTTTTATTGTCCAGTGGTCAGAGCCTGGAGCCAGGGTTTAGAAGCTGTAGGATCTAGTCCATGGTCTACTGTGGGACCACCTCCTTACAATCTCTTTCCTACCCTTGCAAAGTTTTCCTTCTTTTTCTCATTCCTACTCTCTCAAGGCCTTCTACTCTTCCTGCCCATCACAAACAGGTTTCTATTTTTCACTGAGAAAACTGCCCCATGGGCTTTGTGGCGCATGTAGGTGTTGCATTTTGGGAAGCGGTTTAGTGGGACGTGACAGTGTTAAGTTTACAGTTGGACTCAATCACCTTAAAGATCTTTTCCAATCTAAATGATTCTGTGATCTCTAGGTGCTACTGAAAGGAAATGACATCTTGTTTTCCTCATCCTCTGCCCTCACATGTGAGAGTTACTCTCCATCTCTCTCAAAAGGCTTCTAAGAGGGATCTGCCATTTTGCCTTTGAGCTCAGGGCAAGTAATTGTACTCTCTCCTCTCAAACTATCGCATTTTAAGTTGTTTTTCTTTTTCCTACTTATTTTTCGCTTTCTGTCATCTGAAAGAAAAGGAATCTGACCCTTTCTCTTCTCCCCCCCTCCCTTCTCCCTCTGTTGACCCCACATTTTACTCTCTGTGTATAGTACAACAGATGCTTAGCTTACTTGGATTGTATTCATATGTATTAATGTCTACAGCCTGCAGCGAACAATGAAAACCCATCCTAGCAGGGAAAGCACAGTAGCTGTGCATTGGCTGGTAAAGGCAGAGGAAGAGTTTCAATGTACACAAGGAAATCGAACCTCTGATTTGCATAAGACTAGACTGTGCTAATTTGTTAAGTGAATAGATAGATGAGAAACAAAAACATGCCTTAAAGCGTGCGCTGATGGTTACTGCAGAAACCAGTACCCAAAATGGGTCAGATCCAAAAGGGAAGCCGGCAGAGCCCACTGGCTGCTGCTGGAGTTGGTCTTGATCAAAGGGTGAATAAAAAGCAAATATTCATCTGCTCCATGAAACCGCAGCCCTTGCATCTGAAAGGCAGCAGGGAGCCGCTTGGCACTAGGGGATGCTCCAGAAGTGATGGTACATCCGGGGAGGTGTGCAGGGTTTCCCAGGTCCCCCAGAAACCAAAGATTATGGGGTTTTTTTCAGGGTTCACCATCACTATCAGCCTTCCCAGATTTTGGCAGAGAAGTTTTGCTGAAGAAGCACAGAGTGAGGCAAATGGGAACATGATCTCATTTCCTCTCCTTTCCCAGTGAAGTGCTTGCCACTCTTGCAGACAAAACTTCAATTTCCCAAGGGAAACGAAATCAATGGAAGTCTCCGGGACTTTCCCTCTTTGTTACCTATGAAAGAGACAGTCTCTAGGTCTGTACTCAAGAAACATGATCACCCCCAGCAGCACAGAGAGAGAGAGGCTTGGTGTTAGCCATCACGTGCACGTACATACGCCTATGATATATATGTGTGTATGTGTGTATATATATACATAAATAAATCCAGCTGAGTAGGTTTTCCATGTTGAATAAATACGTGGGATCCCCAGGATCAGACAGTTTGATGAAATACACTTTTTACTAAGCATTTGCTATTTTCTCCACCAATTGGATTTATTTAACTAACAATAAGGAGTGATCTCGGAGCAGGAACAAAAATAATCGTTTCTCGATGCGAAAGAGCTCTAAAATAATAAATGCCAAGAGCTCGCTGAGATGAAAGACCTGAGGTGGTTGTTCTGGAGGAAGGGAAGCTGCTTTGTGGAAGTGCAATAATATTTTCCTTGCCTCAAGACTATGAAGGCTTTTCTGTTCCAGCTTTCCCCTGGAGCTTTAGCAGGATACGGCCGTGTTATTACACCTTTGATAGCGACAGCCAGGCGATGGCTGCACGAGCAGGTGTGTTAGGGGTTGCAGCAAAACTTTACAGTCAGGGCTTGTTTTCAGGAATCCGTTTGATTAGGTCTTTAAACAGAACAGCTAGGTGGCAAGAGACCACAGCAAACCGGTCCCTGCAGACCAGGTCCTGGGTGGCTCAGAAGCACGGCAGTGTTTCCAGCCGGAGGTTGTGTGAGCCCCCCAGGTTGCTGAGTGGGTATCTCTGAAGGCTATCGCTTCTGCTGCCTGCCTTTGGTTTGCTTCAGGCTGATGCCGCTGAATGGGAGATATCGATACTGAGACCTGTAGAGAGCAGAATGGAAGTAAATAGAATGTTTTCCTGGATAAGTAGCAGTAAACTGCATGGGAAGGAACTCCAAGGGTGAGGGAAGTAGGTCCCTCACTCTGACCTCGCGGTGTCTGAAGACAGGTTCATCTCTACTCCGTATAGCTTGTTATTTTTCAGCAGTTCTTAAAATTCACCATTAGAAATGCTTTCTCTCGTCTTGTCTGATGTCTCCAAGGAAAAACACAACACTTCATAGTATCCCTAAACCACCTATTACTACCACTACTTATTAGATACATGGCAAACCCAGGAGATCAGAAGTAGCCCCTCGGGCAGACAGCCGTTACCCATTATGGAAAACAGCCATCCGACTTTTGGATAACTGAAAGGGGAAGATCACGAACGAGACGCTCGGTTTGTCAGAGAACTGCCAACCATTTCCTAGCTGGGAATGACTGAGGAGGCATCTCCTTTGCCGGCAAACCACGAGGGAAGAATATGCAGCTACCAAAGGGGTCCACGAACCTAAATACATGGCTGGGGTTGCTGCTTTTGCACTGGGCATTGGCAGCCCTCTGGCCTTCTACTGCGTGGGATATCCAATGAGGGCCAACGAGATACGGGCTCTGAGTGTGAGCGTAGGCTGAGTGAGGACCCAGATCTCCAATGGGAAGAACTAGAAGATGTTGCTTTGTCAACAGGTCTATAGCTATTGCTTTAGACTCTTCACAGTTGTGTTTACCAAATTCATTAGCTAAGCGAAAGAAGCTTACAGGCATCTTTGCTCTTGCTACCCATCACATCCAAGAGGCAAGAGTGTCTCCCATGTCTATAAGGAACTTCCTGCATATGGAGGTTCCATATATCCTCTCTGCCCGGGAGCTCCCAAGGATATATGGCCTGTCCACTTGCTTGTTTTCCCACTGGATGTGGTGGTGGTGTACTGTCCTCCTCACCATGTTGTGAACGTGCGCTGTGGGAAAACCCAGATCAACTGTATTGCTTTCATCTCTCTGTTGGCATCTTTCTGATTC
This sequence comes from Buceros rhinoceros silvestris, assembly GCF_000710305.1. NCBI lineage: Eukaryota > Metazoa > Chordata > Aves > Bucerotiformes > Bucerotidae > Buceros > Buceros rhinoceros. The sequence goes on along the minus strand of NW_010388233.1, from coordinate 20,813 downwards.
TTTGAAATAATTCCCTAATTAACTACTGCACTAATAAACACCACAGGGCTCAGTAGAGGTGATACCCCTTTTGTAGCATAGTATCCAAAATTCCCTTCAAGTCCCTAGGAAAATCCTTGATGGCTCTGGATGGGAACCTGTGTCTCTGCAAGGCTTGGTCCTCATTGAGGGGGATCCCCACTTAGCTCTGGAGTCTGAAGCCAATTAGACTATTTTTTCACTGTCTTTCTTCTGTACCATGCTCCACCTCTTAAACTGAATTATTTATTCTTCTTTGGGTGCTCTTGCTCTACCTTCTGCACTCTTCCTTCTCTTAGGGCCAGATACCAGCAAGAAAGCTACTGCTGACTCTTACTGAGTAATGAAGGTAGCTGTAAATATGTAGAGGAGTATTTGGAGTAGGAGTTTTTTGGGGTTATCCAGCTTCACCATTGAATGCCCACCTCAGGGTTTTGTTGCTAAGCTGTATCTGTGGTGGATGAATGTGCACGAGGCAATCAGCGCTTGTGGCCATGGTTGCTGTTTGCCTGTCTGTCTACCTAGTCCTTGTCAACCTCTCTCAGAAACCTCAGTGAGTGAAACGACCAAGTATGTGCGATCCTACTGCACCCCTTCTCTGAAAACATCCTGCCAGCTCCAGCATTCCCCAATCTCCTGCTGCAGCACCCACTTTGGCAGAGTCCTACAAGCCATTTTGTAGATTTTAGTGATTGCACAGCCCTCATTTTGAAGGCTCCCCAGTGTTTTCTTCAGGTATGCCAAAAAGAGGGTGCGGTACAGGCTTCACTGAGTTGGCACCCACTGACTTGAGTCAGTATTTTCAAGCCCTCAGTTTTGCAGACGGTGGAACTTGGAGCACTGGCTCTGCTCACGGTCCTCCTCCTCCTTCCTCTCTTCATCAAGGAGGTTGGTGCATGAGTGCACTGAGTGCTGACAGGAGCCACCGTGGTGGAGACCATCATGGCTGGCGGGGTGAGACATAAGTGTGGAAAGGGGAACAACACCCTGATGGCAAGAAGATCCCAGTGCTCCTCATAGCACTGGAATGGCCGCTGGGCCATGCAAGGCCCTCATCTCAGAGAGGGCATCATTGGCTTGAATTGTACCACTTGGCTAGGAGGTGTCTCCCCTTTGCAAGCATGACATGATACCCACCTAGAGCTATCTACATGTGTGCAGAGTTATCTTTGACAGTACAAAACGTGGAACCAACAGCAACGAGGTAACACCGTGCCACAGCTACGTATTGTAACAACTAGCAACGGGGCAAAGTTGAGCTCAGGTTGAACCTACATATAAGAAAGGTCCTTTGCTGTGAGAGCTTATGGTCAGTGGAGCAGTTATCATTGAAATGCGGGGACTATGTCATATAGAGTGTTTAAGGCTGAGAACGTACCGATTCCACTTGGTCAACCTGTCTGAGCCAGCCTGCTTTTTCTCTCTTTCTAACATGTTACCTCACCTGAGATCACCCAGATCTCGGTGGCAGTAGGTCGAGGAGGCCATGCAGCCTGGCCTCCGACCAAGGCGCGATTCTTCCATCTGCCCTGACTGTACCACACGCAACAAAGGGATGGCTGTTAGATCACAATCATTTCCCCCCTCCCCTGATTTTTTAATCCTCAGGTAAACACTCCACAGCTCCAGGAGGGGTGGTATGCAGACACCGGGCCAGGGCTGTCTTCCACCGTGGTGGTAGGAACGGGAATTCCACTGCAGGCTAAGGGGAAGGCAGAGCCCTCCAAGCTAATGTGATGTGGGAGGTCTAATTCTTACCATCCTAGACCTGATTTGTAGGCAACAGATTATTTCACTGGCTTTCACGATGTTTTTTATATCTCAGGTTTGTTTTTTTTGGTTTTTGGTTTTTTTTTTTTTTTACATGAAAGCAGGAGTGTGTGGATTTTGCAGGTAAATTGTAATGAAAGCTGATGGATGCTTGTGTAGGCTTGTAGAGGGTTTGTGCACATAAAGCAAGCAGGGGCTGGAGGGAATAGCTGAATGCCCAGGGAAGGTTTAATTAGCATATAGTGAAAAATCTAAAGGTTATACGTAGCCCCAATTCAGTGAAAGAGAAAAAAGTGACTGTTCTCAGAACATACCTCAGCAGCAAACCCTGTCGCACCTGATGCAATGCTTCCCTCTTGGGCCACCCACCTCCAAGACATAATTATGCAGTGAGAAAGGAGCAGCGCCTTGCACTTTCTGTTATCATGGTCCTTCTTAATTATACATGCGTAAGCGTTCAGACACGGCCGCAACGAGCATGGTGCACATCCAGGGGAAGTGAGATTCATCTGAGAATCTCCTACCGCTTGGCAAGCAATTATTAACTCAGCCTCCCAACACCCCCGTGAGGAAAAAAGTGTCGAAACCCATTTTCAGTGTTAATTTAAAGAAAAGAAACAGACTTAAGCAAGCAAAATGATTTGCTCAAAGCCAAACAGCAGGTTGGTGTGAGAGAGCTTGCCTTAAAACCCCAGAATAAGGGATTTTGTCCTTTCTCTCTTCACATGAGGCCGTGTTCCCAGGTTGCTCTGTGTTTCTACAGAAACTACAACAGGGGGGTCCCGCTCTGTGACTTAGGGGCTTGGTTCAAATCCAGAGAGCCGTGTTTCCATGATTACTCCTCCTTTATGTAAAATGGCCCTTGTACAGGCTCATCTTGCTGAGCTGCTTGGCGCAGTTCCTGGCCCTGACTGCTACCATGGGGTAGGACTGCAGGTTCGCATTTCCATTTTGTAAGGAGATGCACTTTCTCAGGACGCGTGGAAGCCTGGCTAATTTCAATAGGAAGCCTGCTTGAACCATTGCTGCAAGCTTAGATCTACTACATTATTATTATTAGCATTAATATTCGTTGCAGTAGTGTGTCGGATTCCTAATCAGTGATCAGAGCTCTTGTGCTAGGAAACAGTAGCTGTCCTCAGCGATCTCATGTCTAGAGCCACCAGAGTGTGATCTCTAATGATGTGCTAACATCCACAGGTTTTATTGGGAAGCCTTATGTTGGGAACAAAACTAACTTTGCAGACCTTGGCTGAAATCTTTGCAATACGACACCCTTCCTCGGCGTCCCGGTGCGAAGCTGCTCTCCATGGGAAGAGCATCTCACCTCGTGAGAACCGGCCATCCCGTGTGTGCTTCACGTTACAGGACCAAAGCCTCTATTAATGACAAGGCTTGACAATGGGGAGAGACCTACAAAGACAGAGAGAAGGAGATGCCGAGGGTGTCTTGTCATTATGCGGTTAGTGCTTGTTTCTCCACCATGCAACAAAAAGGGAAAGAAAACCAGCTGGACTGCAGCAGGCATCCTTGTGCGGCCTCCAAACTGCAGCGTCATACACAGCCGTGCTTGGAAACACTTGCAAAGTTTTATTAACATCTGCTCCTCCACGAATAGTGCTATTTTACTCTCAGAACTCAGCTTCACCTCCCTCTTCTACCTTTTTCATTCTTGTGTGTATGCTGATTTTGTCCTTTTTCCACCACCACCCTCCCCCACCCCGTTTTTCTGGTGGTTGCCTAGTAGCTAGCAGTTGTGTTCTGCCTTATCAGATTGTGCCTAGCTACAATCTTCCTCCATGTGCCGAGGGCAACCCACCATAAGAGCGTATGGAATATTTTAGTGTGCATTGTTGGATTTTTTTTTCTCTTTCATTTTCTGGGGGTTTTTTCTTCTTCTTTTTTTTTTTTTAAATAGACTTCGGTTTTATTCCCAGTATAGTTTTGTTGCCATTCGGATTGTCTGTTGTCTCTGATAAAAGCTGACATCCACAGCCTGGGAGCTATCAGAAGAATCAGGTGAACTGAGGAAGGTGGTATGGTCAGCAGAAAAAAAGAAAAAAACCAAAACACGTTCTGAGCAGAATTCAACCTTCCTTCCTTCTGGCTTCTGACTGAGAAGCCTGTATTTTCTCCACGTAACATCTGAATTGCCTTTTGGAGGTGTCAACATTTCTCCTCACTCAGAGAAGACAGCGTTCAAAACACAGCCTCTGAAATTCAGGCTTGTGCCGTATAAACAGCAAAAAGCCACACAAGTAGTGTGCCTTTCCAGTTCCATTTTACCACGCTGGCTGTGTTGGATGGGGCAAAAAGGGAAGGTCAATGACACCTCTTGATTCAAGACTCTTCCGTAAGCAGTGACAAAGGAAAGAATGTTGCTTTTGGCAAGGCATGATGCACTGGCGAAAAAAGAGCTGGGCTGCCTGTTGCCCGTCTCTTTGCAAAGTCTGATCTGCGATGTCTATACAGATCGGGGTTTCACGTCGAGCAGGGGAGATGGACATGTCGCTCTCATTCAGCCTCCCTTCTGATGGAAATTTGGTTCATGAGATCACGCTCTGTGGCGGCATGTCTGTGTGTCTCTCTGCCTGGTAACTTTGCAGCAGGGTTGGAGATGTAAAGATACACAGCTCCTGTGAGCTGTTGACAACTGACTGGAGCTGGAGATTTTGTTGAAAGAAGGTGCCAATGCAAGGTCCGTCCATTTTAGACATTAGAGAATCCACACAGGAAAGATGCTTTGAATGTCTTAACTGTAGTAACAGCTTTAATCAGTTTGTGCCTTATCAGACACCACAGAAATCATCACCTGGTTCTCTTTTCTCTGTGGCATCAAATGTCATAAACAAATGTTTTCCTATTTTCTTTCTACCTTCCCTTCCCTTCCCTTCCCTTCCCTTCCCTTCCCTTCCCTTCCCTTCCCTGGAGCTCCTGCTGCAGCTTTAGTGCTACCCTCTTAGAACTCAATCACCCATCAGATAAAAATCGCTTGGACACAAGCTCCAAGAGACTTGCTGTCCACTTGCTATATTTTCCTTCTTCCAGTGTCTTGGGAAGGGCGTTCCAGAAGCTGGAAGAAGCGCTTATTATCTTCTTATTTGAGGTGAATCTAATCAGCAGGTGATCTGTCATAATGACATTTCTCCGAACATAAGAGGAGAAGAAGCCTGGGCACTTACTGGTGGTCAGTTTTACACCCAGGACAAACCAAGGTGAGTCCTATAGGGTCAGAGCATGACTGATCACTGTGGTCGTACCCTGTCACATATCTTGCAAGTAAGCTTACATCTTCTTGTGGGTAGGTTAGTACTGTTTCTCATTACAAATATGGCTCTGTAGGTGTGCCAGGCCCTTTCCAGACTAATTAAAGAAAAGGTCTCTCCCCCAAGGAACTAACCCAGCAAGGGATGACAATAAACAGCAAGAGGAAGATGGTTACGCAAGTGAAAGATCATGAGATACAGCTCACGTAGTACCAGTATGTTGGGCCAAATCCTAACTAATTACATAAAGCCCAATTTTGCCAAGTTGTTCATTGTAAAGTTACTCCACCCTCATCTAAGAAATCCCATTGAATTCACATAATGAGAAAAAGACGAGGCACTGTACTGAGAGGTGAACGATCACAGCTTGTAACCCAAGAGAGCAGGTCTGGTTGTGAAGAAGGGGACCACTCACCAGGAGATGAAGAGTACAACTGAGCTTTAAGCTGTTACCTAGGCAATATATGGATATTTTGTTTTATTAAGCACTGCAACAAGGTGGAACAAACCACTCGGATTCCCTCGAAATGAAATCTTTGCAGATTTAGTCATTACAGCTGGATCTTATAAAGCACTTAGGAATCAATGGGAGACAAGCGCCCTCGAGAATCTAGTTTCATATGTTTAAAACTGGATCTTCTGCATCAGCTATCAATTCCCATCTCTCCCTCAGAAAGACCTTGTCTGAGAAGTTCCCTCCTTCCTGAAACCACAATGACTCACACTTACAGTTGACATTCAAGGAACAAAGAATTCTACAGCATCTATCTTGATATTCATTTGGGCCAAGATGGCAAGTCACAATCTGCTTTGCTTTGAGCTTGGATAGAGAGGGGCTGATGCTGTAAAGATGAAAGAAAGTCCGGATTCCCCTGACATTATTCTGCTTAAATGTAGGGTCTGGGGATAATTCCCAGCTTTAGTTCCAGGGAAATCTCCTAACTTCAGGCTGTGTGTCTCGGTCTTCACATCAAGGAAGTGAATGCTCCTGTATTGAGAGGATCCGTGTCTATGGCAAACAATGGCATTGATGCTGGGAAATCTTTTTTCTCCACTGGATCCAGGCCATATGCAGCTGAAATATAATTCTGAGAAGTGGGCAAACAACAGCAGGGAGGGTGTAGTTGGGAGCGGGACTGAGTTCAGGTACGTAGGTTGAAGGCAAAGGAAACTTTGTATATGTTGGCTCTGAAGCCATGTGAGGTAGAGGGTGGTACAGAGAAGAACTCAGACGGTAGCTCACCTCCTTCTTCCCCTGGGGGCGAATGCCTTTTTTTCAGTTAGGAATGGATACACAATGAAAGAGCCAACTCAAAAGAGCCGTCATGATGCAGAACCTGGCAGTGCCTGTTTCGGAATGCTGGCTTAAGCATAAACATGACCACATGAGAACAGGGAGAATGATGATGGACCCAAAATTTGCTAAACTACTTGCTGAGCACCTGTTTTGCCTGTGCTTTGATAATAGGGGCTCTCCCAGAGCTTCCTTGGGTCCGTGTGTTCCCAGGGGACTTGCTGCTTCCAGCCAGCAAAGTGAGAATGCTGTGGCTGCATGGTTCCCTTTTGGCCAAGGTCAGCTTGCAGAGAGGAAGGAGCAGGACCTCAGGGATCCTAGCAAGAACCTCAGACTGATGTGGTACCCGGTGAAAACTAGGGATTTGCATTTGCCTGTCCACTGTCTCCACCTGTCCCAGCCCCTGACCAGTGTTTTCAGCCACATCGGGTCCTGACAGAAGTACAGATGGGTGGGTGTCTGCTCAGTACCACCAGGGACTTGAGTTACCCTAGTGTCCAGCTTGTGCTGCCTCTCAGAAATGAAATAACCCAGCGGCGGAGGGAAACTGATACAGAACAGTTAATACAACACCAGTCCTTTACACTGAGGATGAGCCAGTCACTTCTGAGCAAGAAATCCACTCCAGCTGAAGAGCATATGTTTCTTTTCTCTTTACAGCAAAGCTCCCATTTCAGGCACAGGTATTATTTGTTTCTTGAAATCCCCTTTCCTGTGTCCGCTCTGCTGACCTGATCATCTGAGAGCCCTGAGAGTGGTAGTTATCTCTTCCTACTATTGTTTGCTCTCAAGACCAGTTTGGAAGTGCTGTGTGCATGTGTGTTTGTTTTGTTTCTCCTGTTAGTTGTTTTTTTTTTCTTTTTTTTCTCCAGGCTTATATATACACAAAGGCAACAAAGAAATCAGAAGCAGGAGGACTGTGGCATGCAAATCTGTCAATGTGCTAGTCAATTAGGGTATTGTTACCAGTGAAACACCAACAGTCTAGTGAGAAAAAGGAAGTACCAGGTGTTAAAAGGACGACTGTACAGTTTTCAGTGTAGCCTACCCGACAGGTTTTTCCCTCCTTGGAAAGTGTACTGGTTCTTTCGCTCCTACAGACCTGTGCAATTGGAGGGCATCTCTCGAGTTTCTAAGTCACATCTCTTCTCTCTTTTAACATCTTCCATGAGCTGACAAGGGTTTGTGGGGAAGGAAATTTCCTGCGTGTGTGGTTTCATTCCTGTTACACTAACTGGAAGCTATTCAGGTCCTTCATCCCAGTCTTCCTTCCACCAGCCTGTGTTTACTGAGGCTCAATTTATGCCATTTGTTGTGCCCGTGCTGTCTTTTAGTTTAAATAGATTCTTCCTCCCTATTTACTCCCCTAAAGTGATATATAAATCAGCACTGTCATCTCAGCCCTCACTTTGTATGTTCTCTTCCCATGACAAGGGTTGCATCCCAGTACTTCAGCATTGTACTCCAAGTTCATCTCCCCTAATAAAGGCAACTAGGATTGTTCTCTACCTTGGACTTGTTCTGGTGCTTTGGAGGTTGTCCTCCATATGTTTTGTGCAAATCAAGACCAAAACATCCTTATCATTATTGGAAATACCTTGTGAGACACATTTTTGACAGTCATGTCACAAGTTTTCTTCTGATGGTTGATCCTTGTATCCCAATTTGCAGATCTTTTTTAATGGAAGAGCTTCGAAAACTCTCATTAGTACCTAATCTATTATTGCATCCACGCAACATCCATCTTGGATGCTTGTAGCTTGTTGTCTAGCCTAGGCTAATTGTCTATGGTTCCTCTATAGATACAGGAGAGATAATAGGCATCATTTCCTACTTCAGACACCTTCAGAGGCTGATTTGTCTATTTTTGTCTTTACTTGAGTATATATACAGGAATTTAGCCAGCTACCTTGGACTACATATTCGACTTAGGTCAAGTTAGGTGAGATGCATGACCACTTAAGTTCTGAACATCCAGTTCTCAAAGACAGACAGTGCATCTTACGTGATAACGTTACACTCTTAGGCACTGACAGCAGTGCCTTCTGAGTTTCTGTGAGCAGCAAATTTTAATAGCACTGCCCCACTTTTTGTGACAAGGGCATTTGGCAAAATATTAAATAAAATCAGTCCCCTAACAGATTTCTGAAGAACTGCACTCGTAACTTCCTTCCAGCTCAACACTTTTCCTCTCAACACTGTCTGTTGTCATTTCCTCTGTAGTGACTCCATTTTCCACCTTAAAATTATTCTCCTAATCTCCATACTTTACTGCTTAATAATTTCCTATGAGGGACCATAACAAATCCTTTTCTGAAGTCCAGAGAGATAAAATCTACTGTATTTCCTTTCATTAGAAAGTCAGTGATCTTATCAAAGCAAACTATCAGGTCAGTTCGGAACGATCTATCTTTGTCAGAAAACACACTGTGCTTTATCGCAATTTTCATTCGTATCCATGTCTTTAATTATTCTTAACTGCTGAAGGTGTTCCAAAGTCTGACTTGTGGATACATTGTCTGTATCAACTTCTTCAACCTAGAACTTGACAGGTCTCTTAAAATTATTCACAGTCTGACTTTGTGCCTGTGTTTAGACAAGTAAATAAAGTGGTGCAGGGCTCATTCTCTGGTCCCAAAGACAAATGACAGGGCATGGCTTGGGAAAGTACACCTAAACTATAAAATCCACCCCCCCTCCAGAAAAGAGTGGTCCTGTGGGTACTGTGTACTGGGAATGATGTCTGGCACATGATATCTTCTGAACCATGCCTCAGCATGCAAGGTGCCACAAGAAAAAACTTGCTAGGGACTCAGCTAAGAGCAGAGCACTGACACGCTCTGGCCTCGTTTAACATACTAGTATAGGCAAAACTAACAATTCTTCGTGCCTTTCCCCTCAGACCTCTGCAGGGAAGTTGCTTATTTTCCCCTTGAGCTGATAGCAAATTCAAGGAGGCGCTTCCTACTCCCTTCCCCTCTTCCCCATTATTCTTTATGCCTCTTATCCCACATTTAGGATTCACATCCTTTACTGGGAACTTGTGTGATTTGTTTGAATTTCCTTTGCAAATTCTAACCGGGGTTGACTCATGGCAATGCTCCCCCTTAGTGCCTTTACTTCAGCCATTGTGCTTCAGCCACCGAGAAGTTCAGTGCCTAGTTTGGGATGGGGCGAATCTGTCTCTCTACACAGTATATGGATGAATCTGAAGCACTGATCTCAGTTCATAGAATCACAGAATCACCTGGTTGAAAGAGACCTTTAAGATCATCAAGCTCAACCATTCACCCAGCACTGCCAGGGTCCCTAAACCATGTCCCTCAGTGACACACCTGCACATCTGTTAAACCCCTCCAGGGATGGGGACTCCACCACCTCCCTGGGCAGCCTGTTCCAAGGCTTCACAACCCTCTCTGGAAGGAAATTTTTCATGATATCCAACCTAAACTTCCTCTGGTGCAACCCGAAGCCATTTCCTCTTGTCCTGTCACATATCACGTCAGAGAAGAGACCAACCTCCACCTCTCTACAACCAATATTCCAACCTGTTAGAAGTTGGGGGAGATGACTTTCATTGTGTATTTAAACATCTCTCTTTCTCACTCTTATTCTTGCTACAATGAACTATTAACCAGAAAAAGGAACGTTATAGGTGAGGTCTTCAGCACCTGTAAATCCAAAGCCAGTTCTGTTGGCTCGATGGTGATTTTCACCAGCCGGGACCTGAGCCCGAAGTTTTCCCAGGTTCACCGGGGAAAAGTTTGAATGGTTTGATGCCATTTTTTCCTATGCAACTCAGACACAAATGGGACTGTTGCTTCCATGCAAAGATTTTTCCTCCCCACCCCTGTGACGTGAAGCATAAGGCTGCACATTTCAGCTGCTTTTTGGATAGAGGCAATAATTTCATCATTTGCCCTGAAGGGGCACGCGGAAAAATGGGGAGGGAAAAAAAAAAAAAAGCTTGTGGAATTGATTGGAGGAGAGACACATCTTGTTCAAACTAGAAGTGAAAATATATTCCAAAGAAGAAATCATTAGCATTTTCATTAAATGCCAAAGAGTGTGACTATTAGACCTACCTCAGGCAACCCTGAGGTTGAAAACTTTTCAACAAGATATAATTGATCCAGATGGATTGAGGTTGTTTTTGTTTTTCACCCCTTCCACCATCCTACCCCCTGCTTAAATCTCTGTACTCCATCACATGTGAGAAAACCCCAAACCGAACCAAATTAAAATAAATAAACAACGCCTTCAGCCCACGCCCTGGAATGAAAACTGCAGTGTAATATGAAATGTGTCCTGATCGTCTTGTTATGGAGCCTGGTGATTCACCAACTGTTACAATTGGGGTTAGATAAAATAAAAGGATTATAATTAAGAAGGCAGCAGGAGGATGTTAACTGGGCAGTCAGGTGGAAGCAGGACCATTACCGATTCGGGTGTGCTGGGATTGGGCTTGGCCTCCGGAGGACTGCTGGGGATGTGTGGACACGTGGCTTGGCTGGGTGATTTGCAGCAGAGAGTCTGACAGAAAACATAAAAAGAGCCCATCTGGCTGAGCTACTCCATCATACTGGGAGGAGAGGGCCCAGCTCCTGTTTGGTCTTCTGAAGGTATCCCCCAACTTGTAGGTGGGTGGTGAAGTACCCACTTGCCAGTCCTGGTCAAGGGAAGTTCCGGGCTCCTTGCTGCAGCTATCTGAGGGCTGGGCAGTGTTTCTGGGCAGTACTTTGACCCTGAACTTCAGTGTAAAGAAATCTGAACAAGTCCTCTAGACCTAAAACAAACTCCTGCTTGGGTGACTTGGGTCCATGGCAGTGGGGAGCAGAGGTCTTTACTTATGATGGGGGAGAAGACAACAGCTTGGTGGCACATGACTATCAGGTTTAGCCTACATACTTGGCACAGTGGCAGTAGTATTTTATCCTGTTGGATGCAAGGTCGTATGGCAAGTACACAGGTTGGTCTTCCAATATCTGCTATACCAATATAGCTATTTTTCCTCCTCATGTTTCCCGCTTGCTTTGCTGCTTCTTGGCCTCCAGCAGAAATAATTCTATTAAGATTGCCTATGTATAGTATCTTCTAGCACCCTGAGTGTGCCAGCTTCAAAAACCCAAGGCCAGGTGGATTGTCAGCATGCCCGAGCAGTGCCACAAATGGTCTACGGCCAGTGCAAATACTTCTTACGTAAGCCCGTGGAAGACATTTCATGGGTGCAAACACCTAGTGCTTCGGTTTGGGCTAGCTTAATACCTCCAGTAATTACCCGAAGGAGTCCTGAACACTATCATGATTAACTACCAGGTTGGAACTGGACCTGAGATGAAATCTGTGAAAATGCAGTCATGGTTGGAAAGGGCTGTAGGAGTCATCCGGGGCTGTGACCGCACTGCCAGAGTATCTTGGAAGCAAAAGTGCAATGATTTCTCTACTGAAAACTATAAAGGGAGATTCGTTAGAATGTTCTATATTATTTCCGGGCCTGATGTTTTGCCAGAACACCGGAGTTTATGTGCCTGAACACAATGCTTCCCTGACGGAGTCGGTACCTGGCTAAACCCAAAGCTGTGCGCCAAGCCTTCACCCCTGAATCAGCCGCACGTGCGTCCCCGTTTCCTCATACTTCTCTGTCCTTCTGCAGCTGCCTCTTGTCACTCATCTGACACTTGCACTGGAAATGCCCTGGGGCTGGCATCCCCTTTTTGTTCTGGGCTTGCACAGCTTCTTGCACAATGAGCCCTGTGGTGACACAGCCAAATAACAATAGCTCAGGGTGAAAGATCGCCAGGTTATAGATGGCAAAACCAGTCTGCAGGACTGGCTGTGTAATAGAATAACAACGACAATAACTTCGTAATAATAATGGCAGGAATAATGAACGGGTATATTAAAATATTAGCTGGAGTTCACCCCTTGCCTTTTCTGCAGCTCCCATAAAACTCATCCTCCTTGCTGAACATGTATTTTCCTGCACTGCTAATGTGCTAATTCTGCTCCTCACCATTTTTCCATTTGCCTTGCTGTATCTTTCTCAATTAAAAAAAAAAAAAGAAGAAATAAAAATCAAATCACATGGCATCAAAGAGCTACATCAGGAGGTCATTGCATCAAATGCTGCCGCTAGTTTAATAAAGGAACTGACTAATATAGTCATTAGTGGTGCTCGTTGCTAATGCCCGATCAGATAATGAAATTGAAATATCATGTTTTAGGGTGTAATCAGGATCCCCGCAGGTGCTGGTATGGAATTGCCCCATAGGTACAGCATTACACAGTTAACTAGGCGTGTTACTTGACGGGGGTGTTTCAGCTTCCCGAGCCTGCGGGTAGGAAGAGATGAGCAGGACTTTCAGCATAGCTAGTAAGAATGGAGAATAGGGTTGGAAATGGGAAAAAAGCTGAGGTGACCTGGATTGGAGGGGATGGAGTCAGCTGAGAGCAAGTGGAAGGTGTCAAACCACCTATGATACAAACTAGGACCAGGTGGATGTGTGCAGGCACAGTGCTGGCCCTTTGGAAGGACACGTCAAGCTGTTTGCAAATGAGGAGCTCCTTGGGTTGGCTAAGTGGCTGGTGGGTGTGGACAGAGAAGCACACCAAAGCAGGGCTCCTGAGAACATCAAAGGCTTTGTTGCCTCTCTGACGTTTGAAAAGCAGAGAAGAAAAGACTAGCGTGGATGCAAAAGACCCATACATGGAATTGGGGGTGGAGGGGACCTGCCAGACCACCTCTGAGCAGGGACACTGGGCTGCTTTTAGCAACAGCTCACAGTAGTGAGAAGAGATGCACCATGCCTCCCTGGTTCTGCAGTATCACCTACACAAGGTTTTTAATCCCAGTGTCCTGAGGGAGCTGCAGTTGCAATTTCTTTGTCCAGGGTTGACAACATGTCAGAAACCTAGCATCAGCTTTCTCTTCCCCAACTCGAACGTCTGCCTTCTAAGATTTCCAGCAACTGGCTAAGTCCAAAGAAGGTAGAAGAACTCTTATATAATTACTTTTTTTTTTAATAGAAAAAATGAAAACACATTAAAAAATTCAACCCAACCCCCGTCTAATCAATGCTACCAGACTTTGGGTAAACCGGGCTGAATGACAAGAGTTTTCCAGAGGAATTTGTTCTGTATGGAAGTTAACTTTAGACACTTTTCTTCATTGCCAGATGATTTAATACTGGATGAGCCAATGAAAGACAAAGCGCTTCAGAGACGCTCAAATTACTTCCCAAGCTGCTCACAGAGTATGTTCTGCTGAGACAACACCAGGCTAGAGACTTCAGTGGGATTAGCAGAAAAGCAAAGTTTTGTTTTACTACAGTAATTTAGATTGTTTTCCTATCTTTCTTTCTTTTTTCTCCCTCCTGCTCCCAATTGCTTAATAATAACTTACACATCAATAACAACCACTCCTGGCTAATGTCTCTCAACACTTTCTATTCATCCTCGTCTTTCAGCACTGCAGTCTTTCCTCCTTCCACCCTTTTTCACGCACATTCCTGGAAAGACGGTTCAGATCCTTTCAGATGAGGGAGTGAGCTCACCCAGTACTTACACATCCGCTGTGAGGTCCTTCAGAAGAGGGATAAAAGAGGTGGGGAAGAAGAAAGTGCATATCCCTTCCTTGGATTTCTGAGAGAATAATCTCTGCTTAACTCCAGGGGGGTCAAGACCACGAATCCTCTGGGAAGGGAGATGTTCTCTTGCCGCCCAGAATATGGCACCTACATCCTAGAGGGAGGCAGGATTTCAAACATTTCATTTTTTCTCTTTTGTCCTTGGTGTTCTCTATTGGTTAGTTTAGGCAGGCTCCTGAGCCATATGAAAGATTGTTTTTGGGTGCATTCTACTGGGAGATCCATGGGAATTAGGTCCCTAAATAATTACACTTCAACACCTAAAGCTATGGCTGAGTTGATAAACTAAACAGGGCCAGGGCTCAAGCCCAGGTACTGGCACACAATTTCACAAACCCTCCTACCCTTAGCATGGTCCCTGGCGATGGTTTTGTCCTGTTCCAACTAGCACTCTCCCAGACAATGCCTGGGCATGGTCCAGGGACAGCCTGGGCCAACGAACATCACCACAGGCGGTTCAGATGCAGCCCCCCGGTTTTGGAAGGGAAAAGGCTTATCAGCATGGACGCAAGTGGGTCCATGCCAATTGGCCTCTGGGCCAAAGAACAGCCCCATGCATGTTTTATTTACTGGAATAGATGAACTCAAATGCTTTCAAGACTGTAGCCTGAGATGCTAAACAGGGACTTGGGAGCATAGCTGGAATCCTAGCGCTGATAAAGAAAGGGGGATAAAAGTGGTGCTGGGTTTATCCAAACATTAACTCATTCCTTCCTACAGATCTGCTTTGCACAGCTTCATTTCCAGAAGACCCAAAAGGGACCAGATTCCTCATTTGCCACTTCCCAAATCTCCCAACGGTATAAAAGTCTTGAAGATGGACAACTGAGTCAGCAAGTCCAGTTTATTGAATACTGGAATGGAAGTGAAGCTTTTAGCAGGAACAAGATGTTCTGGTGTTTTCCTTCAGGTTCTTGTCAGAAGCATCTGAACTCTGTCATAACTTGGGGAAACAAGATTTTTCTGTTCTCCCAGTCTGCACCAGCGCATTATTTGGTGGAAGGTGTAGCTAGAAAATCTTTGTTGCAGTCATCTTGACATTAACATTTAGGGGAACTTCTCAGCCCATTGATGATTTTCTGAATCAGACAAAATAACTGCAAAAGAGAGAGAGAGAGAAAAAAGATGCTTTTAAATTCCGACTTTGAAACACATTTTAGCTTAAATCACCGATTAAATCCGATTTCTGCCTATAGGAAATCTAAGATTCTTCCATTAGAAACGTGTCCATTATACACGTGCATATGATGTATTACAAGCAGAGGTGTTTGCAATGGGCATATATGTGTATTCTTTACCCCTGGATGGATGCTTCGTGTTATAATTCCTGTGGCAATGAAGACCCTGCTTAAAACCATGGTCCTGCTGGACTCGATGCTTCGCTGCTCAGTGACTAGTGCCCAGGTGTCAGCAGCCTTCTAGCCCGAGGGGTGAGGGATTAGCCTCACAGTCTCTTCTCAGGATTCTGCTTCCTCATGGGCATTTCACTCCAGTATCTGTGTGACTCGAATGGCTGGAGGCAATGTCCCTACTCCTGTGTGTGTCGTTTGGTTGTCCGGAGGTGACACGGCTGAGGCTGGAGAAGCGTGTGGCACGTTAGTTAATCCCAGCCTGCTGGAGTTATCGGTTGAGATCTTAACTAGAAGGTCCTTTTTCTGCTCACTTACCCTTGCACACACGCACGTAACTGCAGTATGAATTCATAATATAAACCATGATGTAATAGACACCAACTCAACTCAGCTTAATTACTGTACAAATGAACAACAACTTAAATCACAAGCAGAGTCCCATTAAAAGTAATCAGATCCTGGGTGGGGAGATGGTTAAAGGTGGTGTTTGAACTCCAAAGAAAAATATGGTCTTGTTTGGACATAATGTGATTTCTTTTTTTATTACTATTTTTTCTTACACCGTGTATTTTTGCTCTCTCTCTACCTGGCTTGTTCTCACTTTAATTTTTTAAACCTTTTCCTGATAAACTAAACTAGTCTAGACATATCTTTTGAGAGCAAATGTTCTCTAAGCTATGTTCATTCCTTGTGAGTTTGTACGTTAATCATTAAATATAATTAATTAGAACATCTAGCAATTAACTTGGAAAGCAAAATTATACAAGGGAATGAGTTTGTAACCACATCACATTTGAAATAAAAATAAAACTTTGACTAAAAGGAGTAACTGCTCTTTGGAATTAGATGAGTAACCATGTTGGATTGGCTCCCCCGAAGCTGTAATGCTGGCTCTGAACTCATCCATCTGTATTAACCGTACTTCGATTGATACACGTGTGCACACACAAGCATGTACACACATGCCATGGTCCAGCGTTAGTCCACTTCAGGGAGGCTTTAAGTCACCTTTCTGACTTTTTGGATCCCTGTACTCTGGAGGCCACATTGGACTCAGCAAACTTGCCATCAAGCAGCCTTAGGGTTGCTCTGACTTGCCCTGACTAGTTGCAATGGCCCTTTGGGTATGATGCTGGGTGGAAATCAGGGCATTTCATGGCAGGTTTTCCTGCCAAGGCAGGAGGGAGCTGGCAGTGGGTGGCAGACAGCTGGCCTTAGGTCTACCCCCCAGCTGGAGATTCCTTGTCCAAAGAAATCCTCACATACGTGCTGGGACCAGTTCTCAGGTCCACCACTTCTCTAAAAAACATGTTCTGGGCTGACCCTGTGAAGCACAGTTAATGAACCACCTTAGCTGTCTGATTAAAAAAAAAAAAACCCAAACCCCAAAAACCCCCCAAACAAACAAAAACCCAACCCAAAACCGAAAAGATATGCGGGGAATAAAGTTTATCTCTTCCTGTCAAACAGTTGTTTCCCTCAAAACTTTAACACCGCAATAATTTCCTTGTATGTATGAAGAGCTCTGCCATCCCTGCTTGACTGAATAGGTCAGGGATGTCCTGGGAAATGGGAGCTTCACTGTACCCAACAGAAACACACCTGCTCACGGCTGCTGCAGCATCCCAGGGTGAAATACTGGGCCTGGGGTCTTCGGGTTGAGAAGCCCCTGAGCCCCTGCTCTGTAGGAGCAGCACTCCTGGTGATTCCTCAGCTGACTGCCTGGAGGGTGTTGAGGAGGCTATCTCATGGAGCTTTGCTGGGCTCTGATCCTTGCTCACCCTATGGCCTAGGACATGTCATTTCACCTCTTCTTCTTCCTCTCTTCCCTCATCAAGTACATTGTGTCAGTGAGGAGATCACCCTCCCTTTACACATTGGACAGACACTACAGCTAGCCAAAAGGGCTCTTTCACCCTTGTCACATTCCCAGTTGGGACCATGCTTTCCTCGGCTACTGTTTTCTCCTTGAACCATAGGACTTCATGGCTCTGGGCTCGCTCCGTTGAATCTTCCCTTTCACTCTTTTGGCAGCAGGAAACCGCAA
>NW_010388233.1:441-3277 GCF_000710305.1 Buceros rhinoceros silvestris | reverse complement strand
CCTCTCCAATTAAATTTCTACCCACCACAGCCAGAGAATCACCACCTAGGCACAGAAACTTTCCTTGCATTTTTGTGGTTGGTTTTCAGGCTGATGGGAGGGGAGGCAGCTGGAGAGGAGGGGGGCAAAGGTGGAGAAGAGCGGAGGTGGAGCAGGAGAAAGGCTCTTCAGAAAATGCGGGAGATGAAAGATAGGATGGCCTGGAAGTCTCAGCTCTGGCATGGGGAATTCTAGTCGGTGGAAAGACATCACAGACGACTGCAGTAATGCAAGGTCCTTTCCTCTTCTAGAGTCATGGGCTGAGTGACCAAAAGCCTTGGAAATACGGCCTTGGATATCTCTCTTTGTTCATCAGGGCATCCCTGCTTTGTGCTGAGCCCTCGAATTGCACGTTGACCCCCTTCACTGGTTCCTTAGGCTGGAAATCATCTAAGAAGCCATCCTTCACTAAAATTTGCTCAGATTGTAGAGGGTTAATTAATTACAAGAGGCTCAAAAATATGATTCCCCACCCTGATAAATGGATGAAACAGGGTGTGGATTTGTAGGGCTGGGGTGGAGGGTGAGAGGCACTAGAAGAAAAACTGTTCTCCTTGTCTCCTACGTCCTTCCTGCCCATGGGTAGAACCCTGCCACTGGGACAGGCACCAGGGGTGGGATGCAGCTTGCCTAATGTTGAGCAGGTTTATTTTAGACATCTGGGGTAAACTAGATGGGTCGTAGCACCTTCTCCAGCCAGAGAGAAGAGACAGACACCTCTGGGAGAATTGCATCCTATTGCAACTGGGTGCTGTTGAAGATAAACCCAGTATAGATGCATGCAGTGACAAATGAAGTGCCTATTTTGCGCTTCAGTGGTGACATGAATCCCACACCCAAAAGAGGAACTGGAGCTGGAGTTATTGCCCCGGAGAGAAGCTGCACTCTGCCTCCTACCCCCTTTTCTCCCACTCTCCCACCTCCACCTTATCATCATCTGTCCTTCCCAGCCTCTTCTCTTTGGCAAAAGTCCCGAAGCAAGATAAGATGGGCCTGATCCTGATGTGTAAGAAAAGGTCTGTTCTATGTGGGACAAGACATCTGCCCACATTTATTGCATTGCAGATATGGGGTGCTGTGAATTAATGAGGGCACGTGCGTATTCCCAAGGAACAACAGCAGTGAACGACAATAAAAAAAAAATCTAAAATAGATGTGACAGTCGTTTTGAATAGAGCTGACACTGAGCAAACACTTCACACAATGTGGAGGGTGATATAATATCCTGCTCTTTCAGAGTGTCACTGTGACGTGTATTTAACATTCATTGGCAGCAGCAGCCCGGCTTGATCTTCACGCTGCAAGGTGCTGCACATACATCTAGGAAAAAAGAAGATAGTTAAAGAGATGCACCCAGTTCACTGCCCTTTCTTCTGTGGGTGTGAAACTGCCTTAGTGGAACCCATGGGAGTTTTACTACTGACTTCAGTCCCTATTAACCTCCTTGATGAGTAGTAGGAAATTAGGCATGCATGGAGGGAAGGGTGTTTATGAAAAGCAAGGCCTAATGAGAACCCAGTTTCAGAGTTAATTATGGAACAACTATTGCCGCTCCCTAACCCAATACTGCGCCTGATTCTGATCTTGCTGCATGGGAAAGCGAGATACTTTATACCCATGGGGGCTCTTGGGCTGCATACGGCTCTTGAGCAATTTAAGTGCATTTGTGCTGGGGTGATATCATGTGATCAGCAGTGGGACTGCACTGATGCGGGGCTGCTGGGTAATCTGTGGGACGAAGCAAATCAGCAGGACTTGCCAGGTCATGCCCAGCCCCATCCCATCCCACAGTGGTGCAGAGACAGAGGAGAGCTGTTGTTATCTTGCTGGCAAACCACTCCTGCTGCTCTCCCTCCCTTTTCTTTCTGATGTGCCTGATACGTGTCTTCTGTCTCTCGGCTGAATGAAAGGTGTTGGTGGATGGTTTGTAAGGTCAGCAAGATGGGCTAGAGTCGGGATCAATTTAATTGTACCTGCCTGTGTATGTAATCAGGATCTGGCCCTCTGCTAATTAAAAAGCTCAAACAAACGCATGCAAATGAGACAGATATGAACACGCAGGTGGATTGCTGGAAACAACACCCTCCACTCCTCCAATCGAGGGGGCAGCCTGCCCCAGCACTCCCTTTTGTTTTGTTGTTTCCACAAAAAAGCTGCCTCTGTTGTGGGGAAGTTTCCCCTTGGTTGAGTTCGGCGTGTATGGTCCTGGGGCATAAACAACCTCTTGTCCCATGACACACACTTGCCCTGAGATTACACACAGCTTGTCAGAGATGGCATAAAACGCTTCACTGGGGCTGTAAGGAAAAGCCACATTCCCATTTCTCTTGGCCTTGCATCTGATGGCCTGGGAGCCTTTTTGAGAATCAATCTTGGATGGTTTGCAGCATGTGACAGATTTTTCTGCGTATGAGCCTGTCTTCTGTGAGACCATCTCACACAGCAGCCCTGGGAAAACCTTCTGGGAAAGATACATTTCTTGCTATGAGAATGGTGTATAAAGCAGGTACAGAGGTAACAGCTCTGGGCCCATTAAATCTAAATCAAGAAGCCGTCAATCATATTTTTTTGGTACAAACCAGATTCCAAGATAACTTTTATAAATACTTGCACTACTCTTGTCACTGCACTTCCAGAGTCTTTTTCCCACTAACATAAAAGGTCCTTTGATAATGGAAAATTTGCCTGAGTAAAGACTGACTGTTTAAGGCCATGCTTAAGTCACTGCTTTAGTCTGGTACAGCTCTTGAAACCTCTGCTGGAGTTACTGAAAGGGTCTTTTGAGTCCCCCTTCCCC
>NW_010388233.1:0-291 GCF_000710305.1 Buceros rhinoceros silvestris | reverse complement strand
CCACAAATTGTATGGGGTTTTGCTCAAAAAATCTTCACAAATTTATCAGCTTTTTTTTTTTTCTTGCTTGTTTTTAAAAAAAAAAAAAAATCCCCCCCCCCCCCCCCAACTTTGCTTTTTCAGCATTGTGTCAGCATGAGATCAAGCCAATGGGAGATGATGGGAATGAGAGGTCACAGATGTGATTGCGGGGAACCCTATCCGTTGCACACAGTCAACAGAAAAGTGCAGGTGCCATGGAGCACACTGTGCTGGAGACCAGCTTCCAACAAACTTCCAGCTTCTATACGG
>NW_010388232.1:8172-9726 GCF_000710305.1 Buceros rhinoceros silvestris | reverse complement strand
TGTTGTTGAGGTTGTCCTGGAGTGTGGTCTGAGTGCCCTGACCCACCTGCTGGGTCTGCAGCAGCATCTCCTGGATGCGGATCTGCTGGAGAATGGCCGGCAGCTCGTAGTGGTGGAAGAAATAAATCATTGAATGGTGGGGAAGGCAAAGGGAAAGGAGTCACTCATCGGGCCAGAGCTGTGGGCTCAGACAGACCTTAGAACGCCCCACCTTCCTCTCGCTGTAATCACAGCGACCAGAGAACTCAGCTCTGACAGCCTGCAGGTTTGCTTGAACCAGGATATTGGAGACACCGAACCGGAGCTGGACTTACTAGCACCTTCGGTGCCCAGACCTGACCCTCCCCTCGGTCCCGAGGACCATTCACCAGTCACACGGCTGGACTGGGGCCAGTGACCACACAGTCCTGCTGTTCCACAGCCCCGTTCTGCAGGTCCCCTGTCACTCCAGGGATCGTTTCCATCTCACATAAACATGGCTCCTCCACCTCAGCTTGACCAGAAGCCTGACAAAGCCCCAACTGCAGCCCATTTTCTCCCTTTGCTCCACCAGCTGTGCTGATACGATCAGCCACGGAACGGCTGAAGCTGCGGGCAGCCGGAGCCCTCCGAGGTGGGGGGGGCAGCGACCAGGCCTGAAGTCACACGGTGGCACCTGCCTCGGTGGCACCCATGCGTGGCAGAGGCAATACCGACTCACCTGGATGAAAAGCCAGGAGGTGACGAGCGCCAGGCTGCTGTACTGCCCGTTGAACCGGTAGTGGTAGGCGTAGAAGGCAAAATGGTACAGGTAGAAGAACCTGGGAGAAAAGCCAGAAATATCAGGATATGGCAACGGACAGGACAAAGGTGACTCCTGGACCTCAATCTGAGCTGGGGCTTTGCACCCAGTGTGCTGCAGCCTCCAGTAACAGCAACTAGAGCTGCCTCCCTACGGAGAGATCTTCCAGGGAGCAGAACGGGGGGCAGGCAAAGGACAGAGGCGATTCTTGAGTCCCAAAGTGGAAGTGACAGCACAAGGGATCCTGTGACACACAGGGCAGCTCCCATAGAGACACAGGGAAGCTCTGAGGAGTGGAGCCCTCCTGCCTGGGAAGGTCTGAACAGATCTGAGGTGTCCGTCTCCCACCAGAGAATGTGTCACTTGGGATGAGGTGCCAGCTGGCTCCTACCTGAGCCCGTGCCTCTTGCTCGTGTTGGTGTGGCAGCAGATGGCATCGTACTGGTCAGCCAGCCACACGATGAGGATGATGTAGAAGGCTGTCGTGGTGTCGTTGAAGAACTCTGACATAATGGCCTCCATACCTACGAGAGGGTGTGACACCAGCACGCTGCAGGGCACGGGCAGAGGGATCCCCAAGGGGCACGCGGAACCCTCCAGCGTGTCAGAGCTGGGGCCGTTGGACCGCACGGCAGAGACGGTGGCAGGATAAATTCACTCTGGTTAAGGCAGCGGCTGAGGGCAAACATGTCCCACCACCGGCTGCAGCCGCCGCGTGGGCCCGAGATCGGCTGGGCCCCCGCAGGGCCGGATTTCACGGGGGGGCGGTGTTT
>NW_010388232.1:5188-8126 GCF_000710305.1 Buceros rhinoceros silvestris | reverse complement strand
GCAGCCGCTGCATGGGCCAGAGATCGGCTGGCTCCAGACAGCACTGATTTCAGGGGGGTTCTGTTGTTCGGTTTTTAAATTCAAATTGTGCAACATGGTCACAGGAAACGTGAATCTGAACTGAACTGGAGCGACAGACAAAGCTTCAGTCTGGGCAATGTCTGAATGAACAGCTTTTCCAGGGCACCCGGAGGGACAATGCAGCTCACTGAGCCACCAGATTCCAGAGCCTTCCGCCCCGTGATGAGCGGACGCACCACCAGCCTGCTGGGCCACGGCAGAGCGGGAATGACTCTACAGACCCCAGACGAGAGGTGAGGTAACGGCCTTACCCACTAGAGCCAGAATGACGGTGAGGAGGGGAGCCGCGGGGAAGGCAATCGTCATGTTCATCTCCAGCATCTGCAACAGGTCAACTGTGAGAAGAAAACACAGGGTGGACGTGGGGCTGTGGAACTCTGCACCCCACGGCACTCCTCAAGCAGAGCCCTGCACACCCACCGCCCCTGAGCCTTGTTGAGAGACAGAGCGGCTCTCGAGAGCATGGTGCTGGAGGTGCAGGGGGATACATCCCCTCAGCAGCTACACGCTCCAGGAGTCTACACAGGGTATGCCATGCTGGGGACGGCACCGTGTCCAGCACACCCGAAATCCCTCAGGAGAATCCTTACCAATGAAGACAAAGATCTGATGGTGCGAGTAGCGCAACAGCATCGAAACGGACAGGGTCTGAAACAGGAGAGCAGGCAGCATTAGAGCCACGGGCCCAGGGAGCGACTGCCCATGCTGGCAGGCAGAGGCTGGACAGGCCATCAGGACCAGCGCTGCGCATGTGCCCATTCGTCAGCCCGAGCTGGGCAGGCTCAAGACCTCCCCAAGAGCGATTAATCCCGTATTACTGTAGTGGAACAGACGGTCGGGAATTCGTAAAGAGACCGATCCCCAACTCTGAGCAGGGCCCAAACCAAACAGCAGCAGCTGAGCTGGAACTCGGGTTTCTCCCCACTCCACATCCGTGCTCCTAAGACCACTCCGACCGCAGCCACCCAGCACCGTTGCCCCTCCCTCACTAGCCACACCACCACTCTGCTGCACCAGCGGGCGGTCAGACACAAAGGGAGACAGACACAACTATGCACGGGCTTCGTTATCGCTTGGGATCTTGTCTGACACTTATCTGCAGCCACCGGGTCTCACACACCATCACAGGAGACCTGGCTCTCTCCTGACCACTCCTGCCAAATTAGCCAGGCCTGTTCTTAAAGGTCTCAGAGGAAACTTCTGCACCGAGTGCCCTGGCAGAGTGTTTTAACTACACTGAGAGACCCTTTGACATCAACCTCCCTTTGACAGCAAAGCCGTCACTTCATTCTACTTCAGCTCCTCTGTTTCACCGTGGGGACTTCAAGAACCCACATTAAAAAACAAACCAACCAAACCAGAGCAGAACCTGGTGCTCCACCAGCTTCACTGTAAAAGGAGCTCAGGCCTGCGCTGGCCCATCAGACATACACTGACCAGCACCGGGTCAGCGCCCAGGCAACGCCAGCTCCTACCGACTTACAAATATGACCATGATGACAAAGGCTGCCAGATACGACGTCCGGGCCATCCACATGCTGACGAAGCGGTAGTGCTCCCCAGACACCACATTGCGAAGGAAACCTGGAGGAAAACACACACACAAACACAGAAGCTGCGTGTGATTATCCGAGAAACGAAGAACGAACCCCCAGCAGCCCGTGACTGAAAGCAGATCCCTGGCAGCTCCCCTCCCGGCAGCTCTCGTCGTTATGCAGTGCAGGAAATCACATTTGCAGACACCTCTCCCCTCTCGCCCGCTCGTTTCATTTCATCCTTGACAATGACATCTCTACATTAATGCAGGAGCTGCTCCCTGTGTTGAGATTAATCAATAGGCAGAAGATGATGTTCCTGCACCCACAGAGAAAGTGTCTACTGCTCTGCACCGCTGCTGAAAGCCATTCCTCCGAGCCTCACCTTTGTTTTCTTCGTTTTCAGCTAAAGCTTTGACACTCGACATCAGGATGTCGTCATAGCCCAGGAACTCGTCCAGCAACAGGCGACTGAACCTGTCCCCAAAGCACTGATCCCTGGTAGGATCTAGAGAGAAGACAAAAACCACTCAGGCAGTTTGTTCCTCAAGCCCCAGAGGTGGCCAGGCAAGTGCAGAGGCCTCTTGTCACTCAAAAGGATGCGTTTGCCACCAGACTCACATCTGCACTTAGACCTGCGGTGGTACAGCTGGACTGGGAGGGAAAACGTCTCAAAGTCCAGCCCGTCTATCCTAGGATACTTCAGAGGAATTTGTCTGGCTGAAGAGGAGAACCCGGCTCAGGAAATACCTGCAAACTGCCCGTTATCCATGCGGGATCACGGCTCAGTGCTCCAGCCCAGCTGTACTTCAATCTGAGGGGGAGCAAGTCACAAAACCTGCCTGATGATGCACTGATAGCTCATCACAGAGCCCTGACACTCCCAGGATAAGGTTCGAGACCGTATTCCTGACTCGGACAGGAGAAGGCTGTTCCAGGAGGATGATCTGTGGGGCTAGTGGGGCACGGCGACAGCGCAAAGCAGATCTGCTCAGTGCCGCCCTCCTTGCAGGCATGACTGCTCTGGCCACCAGGCTCTAACACCGTGCTGCTGTCCACGCTGAGCCTCCGTCTTCAGCAGCACAAGGCTCTTTCCTCCTCAGCAAGGGAGAAAACTGCTGGACGTAACCTCAAGGCTCGCTGGAGCAGGCTCCACCATTTCACACTCCTCTTGGAGAGGTGTGACCTACTAAAGCACTCAAGACTCCACGGAGAACTCTCCCAGGTGGAAAATGAGCGCCATCAACTGTTATAAACAGTTCCCATAGGACTGAGGAAACAGCGTGTAGATACCTCTGAGAGCAGCCACCCATCCCCCGCCC
>NW_010388232.1:1641-4949 GCF_000710305.1 Buceros rhinoceros silvestris | reverse complement strand
ACTCCGGTGATTACTCCACAAGGTCCTCCTCCTGCGGCCACACTGCAAGAGAGTGGGGAGGGATGCTCAGCCGCCGGAGCTGCGAGCAGCTACTGAGCACAAACGGCACCTCCGGAGTCCCTCCCGCCCTCCCACCGCATTCTGGAGGAGAGAACCAGTGGCGAATGCAGGCTCCAGGCTTCCACCAAGTCAAACTCTTTGAAACTGCAGCCCATTCCCTTGACATTTCTCCTGAACGTGACCCTTCCTGGGAAGCTCCAGGGCAGCGGTTCCACGCTCTGTCCATGATCCGCCTGTGGCTTTGCCTGGTGAGCCCACACCTCTTGTTCTGGCTCTGTCCTGTTTCTGCTCTCTGAGTGGTTTCGGAAACAGCAGGAAAACACTGAAGGCCAGTAACGCTGCTCTGGGCAAGAGCACCACGCTTCTTGGGAACAAAAGTCACTGCTCCATCACAAACCTCAGAACTGACGGCAAGAGCAGCTACAGCTTTCCAAAACAACGATGGTGCCTGAAGCTTCCTTGATTTTTATAAGAAAAGGTTCAAAACAGATGCTTTTTGTTACATCATCTCTAAAAAGACAAAACCTCCTGCAAAGTCAGAGCCCAGCAGTCTAACCCCTGGTCTTACCAAGTGTCCCAGTGTATCATGCACGAGGGGAGGGGAGGCGGCTGTCAGGACCTCCAAAGAAGTTGAAAGGATGAAATAACTTCAAAGCACCGTCCTGCCCCTCCTGCAGTACACGGCCCTGAGAGAAGAGCCCCCACTTCCCTGCCCAGCCTCTCACCCCACTCCTGGGCAGCAAACACGGGCTGGCGTGTGCGTTTCCTCTTGTTTCCATTATAAAATGGAAAAGCTCAAATGAGAACAAAGTGTTTAAGTATCAACAAAAGAGTCCCTTCCTTTGTGTCACAACACATGCTGCTGTTCTTTCTAAACACCAACGCTGGTGTACTTATAGCACAAGAAACCTGGAGAAAACCCTAAAACCAGGTATTTGGAGATTTAGGAGCCACCTGAAAAGATGAATATTTTCACTGCGCTGGGAAGCGGCACGATTCTCTCCCACCACGGGCTGGAACTGGAGTGTTTCCACCCAGCACATCAGCACACAGCACCGTGCGATGCAGCTCTGACAGAACTTGGGCGACTATTAATAAAGGTACCGCACCAAAAATATTCGCTGCTCTCTACTCTTATGCAACTTCTTGATCTTAAATTCAGGACTAAGAGTTCTGGATCAGCTTCAGCAAAAGCGCTGCAAGGCCAAGGGAAGGGTGCCACTGCCGAGCCCAGAGTCACGAAGCTCCACAGCCAGCGCTTCCGAGAGCAGGGAATGCCAGCCCCCCCATGATTCTAGTGAAAAGGGCAACTTAAATCAGAACCCAACGGCCACGGTCCTGTTTTAGCATAAATGGAATCTAATGGTTTTCCTCCCCTAACCACTAGAAACAGAACTTTCCATGCTGGAATTCCTTTTTAAATCATACAGAGCCACTAATTCTCCCTCCAGAGCCTGTGAGACATGAGCAGCTTAAGCCGTGCTGGCACGAGGGGCGAGATGCAGCAGGACGACGTCCCAAGCAATGCTGGACGGCGCAATCCTCTAGAACTTGCTCGGTGGCTTTCGGGATTATGAGCTGTTCCCAGCGCAGGTGACTCAAAACACATCCCAGGCGCCGCGAGTACCTGGGGGAAGGCGTGACCTGCAGCTCCCACAAGGACGGCAAGCTCAGGAGAGGGAGGTTCACCGTCACCCGAGGGATCTGGCACCCATCGCTGCCGAAACGCGATGCTGGACCACGAGGCTTCAGCGTGTTTCACAGCCCAGGCGGCCCCCAGCTCCCGCTTCCCCCCAGCCCGAGGAAAGGTCTCGTTGTGGATCTAGAGTTAGTATCGACCGCGGGGGAAAGCGTCGGGGGAGACATTTGCGGTTACTACGCAGAGCCCAGAGGAGCTGGCAGGAAGGAGACGTGCAGGGGAGGGGCAGGGGGGGGAGAGCTCCGACCGCAGCGCCGGGGGTCTTTACCTGCTCTGGCCAGCATCTCAAACTCGGACACCGTCTCCCGCAGAGGCTGCGTACCTTTAGTGGACGCTTCGCTAAACGAGAGCTCCTGGCTTTCGTTGCGGGGCAGCGCCTCGGTGCCGCTCACCCGGGACGGCTTGAGGAACACCTTGGGCTCGATATCCAGCTCAAACTGTTGGAAAAGCAGGGCAGGGAGAGCCACGTCAGCAGCTCCCTGGGCTCCCCCCGTGCCCCCAGTGAAGGGCTCACCACCAAAAGGAGGGTGAAGGAGGCACTTTCTCCGGCTTTACTTTATCTTAAACTACCAGAGACTGATGTGGAGGTTCAGGAAGAGCCAGGGAACAGGCTAGGCTGTCTCCAGGTACCCTGGAGATGACGGGACCCACAACCCAACCCTCAGGTTCCCACCTCCCGCGTATGTGGGCAACACATCTTTACCTTGACAGAGCTGTTTTCAAACATATCCACAGTCATTTCCTCCTCTTCCTCCTCCTCTTCCTCAGCTGTGGATTCAACAACCATTCCCGGGAACTTCTCAACGCCACAGAACTGCAGGAAGATGGGGGCTCGGCTCGAGTTGCGCTGGATTTCCACCCGCAAGATGCCGTCGCGTGGCCATTTGTCCCGCACGTGCTCCAAGCAGTTGATGGGCGAGCGCGAGAAGGCGATGTGAATGTAAGCCAGGATGAAGAGCACAAAGAGAGCCTGCACAGCGGGAGACAAAGCGGGGACCATCAGCCCAACCAGCCTTGGCTGTTTCCAGAGAAACTGCCCTAGTTTCAACTGTCTCTTCTTTGCCCATAAAGGTGCCCAGTGGATTTGGACAAATAGATTTGCATATACACAAGAGCTTTGTGCCTCCAGCACCCGTGTGTCTGCTTCAACCCCAGCCCAGAATCGGGCAATTTCAGCACCACTGTGTCCACCCCAGTGACAGCAGCAGGAACAATCTCCTCCTGTCCGCAAGACCAGAGCGGCCACCGGTCCCTGCGCACCATGTGGCCTGCTGAAAGCCCAGGTCACACACACCCCAAATCGGCCACACACCGCCCTGATGTGTGAGGAGGCTCCAAAGTGGACGGAAAGAAACGGGAACGCCTCTGTGGCTTCCAGCCATTCCCTCCTCAGCACAAAGCGCTATCTGATGAAGCTGAAGAAGACTGACCAGCTTCACAACGACAGAACAAGGTAAACCTCAACACAGGAGCAGGACAAGCCAAAGCTATGGCAGGGCAGATCCAGCTCGCTGCTCCGAGGGACGGGCTCTGCCACGGGGGAGGCTGA
>NW_010388232.1:0-1486 GCF_000710305.1 Buceros rhinoceros silvestris | reverse complement strand
GGAGCGTCGCCACACCCTGGCTCGCTCCAGGAACAGCCATAAAACCACACAAAACAAAGCGGATTAATAAGATTCGTTCCCTGTAGCGGAGATAGCAATCCTAGCACGACGCTGTCCAAAGTTCATGGCTGAGAGCTCCGAGAAACGTGGGTAGGGTGATCGGTACAGCTGAGGCTCAAACATTCGAGCTGCTCATTAAAGGCGCTGTCCTGCCACGCGCCCTTCGTGACCCATTTGCTATGCGCAAACAGGCTGGTAAACAGCTCGCTGCACAGGAGCTGCTCCGGAAGACGCTGGGGGAGGTAAATCGAACACCTCCCTCCTCGCAGGAGCTGCAGAACCATGAGCAGCTCCAGGACCTGGTGCACAGCCGCGTGCAGGACCACGGCGTGTGGCTTCACCTCCCACCAGCACCCCGCACGCGTAGCCCAGGCCAGGCTGGAGCCCGGCTGACCCCGAAGCCAACGGGTGGGAGCAGGCCCTTCTCTGCAGGCACTTGGTGAATGCTCCGACTCCCTCAGGAGGGCCTTGATAAACAGCAGACGGCAGCCAGAACTGCTGCCAGCCAGGCCACTCGCTCTGCCCCACAGCCCCGCTCCAGCCTCCCCATCTGCCTGAATCCAGTCACACAACAGGGAAAAAAAGAGAGATTAAAACCCCAAACACCTCTTGGGAGGAGAGAAAACACGCAAACGCGTTATGAAAAGAGTTGTCCTAAGTGTTTTCTTGCTTTAAGCTGCTGAATTTTAGCACCCCAGTGCACAAACGTGCTGCTGTCACCTGGCAAGCTCCCCTCCCCCTTCCCCTGACGTTCCCATACTGGTGCTGGCGAAACGTGCCAGCGAGTGCCTGGGACAGGGCAGGATTTAACCTTCAGCAGCTCATCCCACAGACACTGACAGGCCCCTCTGCGGGTCTCCAATCCTGCACACAGGCTGGGGGTTTCACCCCGTTACAGAGAGGGGTGACACCGTGCCGGCACAGCCAAGGGTGCTGCTAGGAAGACACAGGGTTTAACTGGGCTTGTGCATTAATCGCTTCTAAAACAGACAAGGTGCATCAAAACACCAACAATCGAACCTCTCACACACGCAACATATCCTCAAAGAGCCATTGCTTCGGAACAGGAATCTTTCAAGCCCACGTCCCTGGACCTGACCCACACCAGCCTGGCTACCCATGGAGACAGCTCAGGGACTTCCTGTTTATTTCCAGGTCTGGTCCCAGAGCACGGGGTGGGGGACAGGGGGGGGGCCACCACAGACTGTTTCGACTGGTCACATCTTTCCCACAGAAGAGCCGTCCACGGCAGCTAAGTGGACAGCTTGGGGTGAGTGGCCCAAACACAAGCTGTGACCTCTAGCAGAGCCAAGTTTTTTTGTGTTTATAAGGAAATCTATGCTTTTGTGCCCGACTGCAGCTTGCGAGAGGAGTGTCTGCTCCTCCCCATCCAGCTGCTCCTCACCTTGAGGAGGACGAAGAACTC
>NW_010388231.1:8294-8553 GCF_000710305.1 Buceros rhinoceros silvestris | reverse complement strand
AGGGTGAGATTTGGTCTGCGCAGGTAGAGGGAGCGCCCCGGGACAAGGTGTCGTGCGAGTCAGGGTGAAACGCTTTGCAGACACATTTGTTTACAAAAGGTTGTAAAAAGTCATCTCTGCGGCGTGGCACATTTGGGCCGGAGCGCGTCCCCTCGCCGCGGCGGCACTCCTCCCCGGAGAGCTGAACCCGCTTCCCAGCAAAACCGCTGTGGCAAAGCGCATCGTGCAAAAAGTGACTTTCAGTACAGCTGCCCCGGCG
>NW_010388231.1:4459-8103 GCF_000710305.1 Buceros rhinoceros silvestris | reverse complement strand
CGGTGGCTGGAGCCAAGCTGTCCGCAAGAACAGCTCAAAATCCATCCAGACCCCAAATAAGAGCGTTCCTCGAGATGCCCTTACAGACCGGGAGGGAAGGCTGGTGACGAGCGGGGACTTCCATGGCAGGGGTGCCCGTGGAGGGGAGCAGCGGGCAGCACCTCGACACGTGCAAGCAAAGAGCAGGCGGCCCCACGGCACCCCAGGGCAAACGCGCACAGCCGAAAACCGAGGGCGAGGCACGTCAAATCTGAAAAGTGTGTTTCAGGACCTCGGCACAAAGGAGCTGCCACGGGTGCAGTTACGGGCGCCTCTGAGCAGACACCTGCTGTCTCCAGCCCGGCCCCCACCTTACCCCGGTCCTGGTGTTTTATAGACAGCACCGCAAAATATGTTTGTGAACTAAGGATAAAATTGGCAGGTGGAAACACCTTGTTTTTCTGCCTGCTCAGAAATGGCAAATACTGTGTCACAACACGCTGACTAAAAGTGGCGGCGGTTTTCTTTTCCATCAGGGCTGGCTGCAAGATGTTAGCGATGCCTTTAAAGCTTGCATAAGGTTTACAGTTAAGGTGAAGTCGCTGCTGTTGCTAATTGCTGGTTTTGAAAGGTTTATCAGTTGAGCACAAAATATTTCCTTTCAACTAAACCTGGTGGATAAGACTGTCAGGTTTAAAAAGCCCCTTCCCCGTCAGTTGTGGGCATCTTCTGATATGCAGGCACCCACCGCAGGAGCGTTGGGCACTGATGCTCCTGCCGCCGTGAGATTTAAGTGCAGAGCGTCGCCCGCCTTGCCAGAGGTCTCCCACCAGCACGCCCTGGCGCAGCCCGGTTTATCTCCCTCGGGAGAAAGCGTGAACTCCCTGGTGCTCCTCGCTCAGACTCCCGCTAATGAGCACCCTGAGTTTTACCTGGGAAATATGAAAAATTACAAAGAAAGGTCAGAGATTAGGTAAAAGAGTTGAGTTAAGGCAGCGTGAAACCACAGGCAGTAGCGAAAGATTTATTTTGCTGGATTTATATCAGCTCTTTAGGCCAGATTCCAGGTCTTGCAGCTACAATTCACGGTGGCAAACGCTGCAGCTGGGCTCTTCATCTGAGCCGGCATGGGAGCTTTATCACCCCTGTCCAGTCGGATGCTGCTCCTTCCTCACCAGCCGAGCCAATAGCAATTAAATGGCATTTCTCAGCGTGCAGGTTGGGGCGTGATTAGCTCTTATCTCTAATTGTCGTCATTTCGAAAGTGTTTGGAGCAGATGGCTCTAAGAGAATAAGAGTGAAAAGAGCCTTTTATACCTGTGACAAACAAAAAAAAAATGCTCGCTGGGCTTCCAGCTCATGCTTCTGGGGTTAAATATGGAGAAAATAGGCCAAACCCCACTCTGGCTCCTGCAGAAAAGGGCACCAGGGCCACCAGCGCTGCCCCGGAATGGGTTCCCACTCACTCATGGCTGTTTGCTCTTCCAGGGTGACCCCTGCCCTGCCTGGGAGGAACTCGCTGTCAGGGGCTCAGCGGTGAAATGGGCAGTTCCCTGTGCTTTGGCCCTGATGTGCAGCTCCGGGGGGTCAGTGGGGCTCCTCTGGGTGCCCAGCTCTGGATGGGGGTCTGGGTAATGCGACCCCCCTGCCCGGCACCAGCGCGGAGGTACGAGCACTGCAGAGGGAGGGTTCGGTCTGCTCCCGTGTGGCCCAGGTGCGCAGTAGTTACCCGTACGAAATCATCACCATTGGAATAATGAAGCTCGTTACTAGATTATGGGCTGCAAGGTCTGGGTGCATAAGCCCTTCGCACAAGAACATCTCTTCTTTCACTAACTGCTTGAACGTAAACCTGCAACAGAAAGGAATTGTTCCCGTGACTCATATTTTTCATCATTTGGTCATTAAATAGTGATGGATATAAACCTATAAAGTACCTAAACCGAACCTTTTAACAATCCATGAGCAATACTATCATTTCTTTAATAGAACTCGCTGACCGTGCCTTTCCCAGCTGCCATTTGTCATTTTCAGCGTGCAATAATCAATAACTTGGCTTTGAAATAAATAATATAACAGTCACAATATATTATCTTTCAGGCTGGCCTTATACTAACCATAAAGCGGGACTTGGAAAGATGAAAACTTTAGGAAAATGCCAAAAATGAAGTAATGGAGAGTAGGAGCTAAATGAACAAGAGGCGTTACGTAGCTGGCCTTCCCAATCGGTTCGTACTTCCCTTCCTTTAGGGAAGCTGTATCTACTCCCCAGACAAAACCAGGGGTCTGGGACCATCTGACTTCGGGTTTGGGACAAATGCCATCGCCTTGCCGTGGGGCTTCCCTTGCTCTCCCAGGTCAGCAAGGCAGGTGAGCACTGGCGTCAGCCTGCTGTTATTCGCCGCAGCAATTAAACACATGCTAAGTTTTAAACACATGATTCTTGCATTAAAATCGATAGGGCCCAAGAGCGCGCCTAAATTAAACGCGTTTCTAAACCCAGCTGGAGTTTAGAAACGCAGCTCCATGATGAGATGGCTAAATGCCCCTGTAGTTTCGAGGACCTTGCTTAGGCCCCATGAGAGCAGGAGGTGGCGAGGATCCCCCTGAGAGGACACCCGAGCCGTCACCCGGGGAAATCCCTGCGCCGTGCAGCCTGCTGCTGAGGCGCACTGGGCTCCATCTCAGGGGTGCCTTGGACAGAGTCAGTCACAAAATCTAGACATGTCTGTATCGTAGAAACGTAGAATCACAGAATAGAAGGTTGGAAGGAACCTCAAGGATCATCTGGTCCAATGTTTCTTGGGAAAAGCACAGTCAAACGCTGTCTGCTTCCTCTACCACCGTACAAATCCAGTCATGAGGAAAAAGGGCAGGCTGGAGCACTGGGTAAGACAGGGTACCCGTAGGATGCAAGGGCAAGCTTCACTCTGCCTTTCCCCCTTTGACCGAGTCTTGCTCAAATCCTTAAATGTCCCACGTATTTATTTTCCTTTGTTGAATTTGATCGATGGTCAAAAAGCCTGCGAAAAGCCCTGCTCAGCCTGGGCTGGCGGTTGATCGCTTCTACCCAAAAGCGGGCCTGCAGTTTCAGTGAAAGGGGGAAGAAGCCAGAGCTTCTTCAGGTTCAGGAGAACAGTCCGGGGAGCAGAAGATGCCCTAAGAGATCTTTTTAACTAGCTGTCAGTATGTAGGAGTGGAAGCTCGGGGTCTGCATCAGAGCAGAACCTCCAGGTCCAAACCTTGGGCACAGCTGAAATACGCCAGCACCAGCGCAGCTCCAAGTCCCTCGCCTGGGAGCCCTGTACGTAGGAGCTGACAAAGAGGGTCGTTTGTGCAGCCGTGGGCTTGCTTCCACCCCCCAGACAGCCGGCAGAGCAGGGCCAGGCAGCTGGGGCCACCGCGGTCCCCATCTTGCTCCTTGGGGCTGGATATTTTCTGATTAAGGAGAGAGGCTCAGGCTCCTGCCTGGCAAACTCGCTTCTAAGTGTTGTTTCAGGACTCCCCGCTGAGCTTTTTGAAGGTTTGACGAGTCTGAAAGAGCAAGGAAAAAGAGAGAGGCTCAGGCTCCTGCCTGGCAAACTCGCTTCTAAGTGTTGTTTCAGGACTCCCCGCTGAGCTTTTTGAAGGTTTGACGAGTCTGAAAGAGCAAGGAAAAAGGGGAA
>NW_010388231.1:2206-4310 GCF_000710305.1 Buceros rhinoceros silvestris | reverse complement strand
AGCTTGGAGACGTAATGGCTTCAGCTGTTCTTTCCAGCCGAGACCTCTTTCTGGGAGCTCTTCTGGGCCGTGGTGATCCCCCGTGGTGGGGTCATGGCCAGCCCTGGAGGACAGCGCTCGCCGGCAGAGGGGCAGCTGGCAGGGAGCTTCCCAGCAGCTCATGCCCTGTCATCCCCGGGTGCTGGTTAATGCTGAGATTTAGCTATGAACAGCAGAAGTTCCTCTCCTCACGTCTGAGCAGCCCTTGTCACTCTTACGGTTTGAAATAATGGTAACAATTAAAGCCACACAAGCTCCGCGTTACGCTTACGTCCCCTGCTGCAGGTATAATCGATGCAGCCCCAGCACACACCGTCCAGATGAGCCACTTCGTCTTCACCACCTTTTGGAAGTCACTCAATCACCCTTCCTTTCCCTGCCCCGTCGAGGCTGCCAGGTCTCCAGGGCAGGAATGGCTGGAGTAACCGTGGAGTAACGAAGTCCCAGCCTCGGCTCTTCTCCCCAGCAGCTCTCGTAAACACAAATAATTTATTTTACATTGTCTTCTTACCAAAGAGGGAGTTAGAAGGAAGTGATTTAATTTGATTTGCCCTTTTGAGCAGAGTTGAAGACTACAATTAGGGTGATGAACTGGGAGAGGACAGACAAGAAGGAAACTTTAAGACCTCTGTGGAAAGATAACTGGAGCCCGTAGAGCGTTTGTTATAAAGTAACGCCGGCACGTGAATCTAAAAATAGGGGCTCTGACGCGGTGTGGATATGACTGGTATTAAAAGTGACGGATTTAGAAGAAAGTGCTCCACCTCTGCTGCCGACCAGGAAGGCAGGTCTCCAGTATTCTCAGACTTAAATGCTGCCAGTATTTCACGTTAGGATAGTCATAAAGTTAAAGGTTAATAGGCTGTACAAATGACAGAGTTTAAAGGGAAAAAATGAAGATGGGAAGATTTCCAGCACTTAGGGAACATTTTCAAAATGAAGCTCCTCTGCCTAATGTGATTTTTCCTATATTCTTTCTCATGCTGTTGATCATTACCGAAAATATTTCTATTTGCATAAGTGATGTCTCCTTCACCGCCCACCTCCGTTTGCTTTTCAGATCATCATTACTTCCCACAGTACATGGTGAGTCATGATCCCGCTGCCTGCCATCGCAGTCTGCGGCCGTGAGAAGGTGATAGGGCACAATTAAAGCCGGTGCCTCGGAGGGAGGACGGGCAGGAGACCGGGAGCGTGAGGAAGGCTTTGATTTAATTGCCAGTCATTAGAATTGGCAGGTTGAGGAGAAAGGCAGACACATGCGTGGCTGGAAATGGGATTTGGTTGTGGTGTTTCAGATGAGCTCAACAGATGTTGGGAGTGGCAAGAGCATACTGCTGTGTCAGCCTCGCTGCCACGGCTGGCACAGACTTTGTTCCCTAACACTGGAGCCAGAAATTAGTTCTAATGGTAGGATTAATGTGACTAAGATAAATACCTCTACTAACTGCCAGTTACCACATTTGCCTTTGTACAGGTGAAGAAAAATTCTCCCTTGTCTTCTGTCTAGGCCTTCCTAGAAGCTGGAGCAGGAAAATGTGCTGAGGAGCGGCTGAGGGACCGGGGGGGGTTGAGCCTGGAGCAAAGGAGGCTGTGGGGAGACCTTCTGGCTCTGACAACTCCCTGACAGGAGGCCGGAGCAAGGTGGGGATCAGTCTCTTCTCCCAAGTAACAAGTGACAGGACAAGAGGAAATGGCCCCAAGTTGTGCCAGGGGAGATTTAGCTTGGACATGAGGAACAATTTCTTCCCCGTTGGGGTTGTCCAGGGCTGTCCCAGGCTGCCCAGGGCAGCGGTGGAGTCCCCATCCCTGCAGGGGTTTCCCAGCCGTGTCGAGGTGGTGCTGAGGGACGGGGGTCCGTGGGGACTTGGCAATGCTGGAGGAACGGTTGGATTCAATGAGCTTAAAGGTCTTTTCCAACCACAATGACTGGAAAAAAGGTGATTCCATGATTCTGTGATTCCAGAGCAACTGGAGAAGTTCATGCTTTGAGCATCGCCGCTCATGGCACTCCTGGGACTGCAGTGGCAGTGAAGTGCTCTTTAAAATGTATATTTCTTGGGTG
>NW_010388231.1:0-2011 GCF_000710305.1 Buceros rhinoceros silvestris | reverse complement strand
CTGATCTCAAGAAGATTTAGGGTGGAGGACACCTGCTCCAGCCCCTGAAATCAAGGTGGTCTTTTTCATCTTGTCCCAAGTACAACTACTACACACATCCTAAGCTGAACTACAAGGAGGAGTTGGCAGTGGGTGAAAGCAGCTTCCAGCCGACATTGATTCTTTCTGCTTTCCCCAGGCATGCAGGTCCAGGTACCTCTGCAGAGACTCACCCTGGCTGTGCTGCCTGGGAGACAAATAAAAACTCTGGGCTCTGCTTGGCTTTGATGTCTGCTGCCACACAGCCTCCACCAGTGCCCCCGGCTGTAGCTTTTCTTCCTCTATGTTCTTCAGCTACTTTTCTGCAGCGTGTCCTTAAATCCTTCTGGGCCAGAGAGATGCTGCAGAAGTCAGACGCTCCTGATTTACTGTAGTCCCAGCAACGAATAGCTATGGAATAAATATGGCTGCTGAGCGAAATCCTCCTCCGCTCTGGAGCTGAAATGAAATAGAGAAAGGAGCATGCCTCGGTGTTCCCTCTGGTAATTAATTTTAGGCCTTTACCACAGGATCAGACCTTTGTATCTGCACACCAAGTTCCTGAAGTTGTGGGAGACGATCCGTGCAGAGCCGCTTTGAAAGCCAGGACATCAGGCTTCACGTGCCTTGGGCACAGACCAAGGTGAGACCCAGGGAACCCCCGTGGCAGATGTTTTAAGGATTGCTGTTGCTCTTGGTGTCCTGCAGCAGGGACTCAAGACTGCAGTGGAGCCGTTTGCTGCTGTGAAAACACATGCATAGTGTATTTTCACAAAGTTCTGTGAAATTTCCAGGATGGCGAGATCTCATTTTCCTCCTTCTTCCTTCACTTGGCTTTCTGCGTTCCAGTCCTCGGTTTCTGTTACGCTGTGTATCTTCCTAACACCACAGCATTCGCTCAGCAGCACACGATAGCATTGCAGCTCTGGTGTAGAAGATGTACACACGCGGTATTCTGTGTGTCACTGCACAGACCAGGATAAAACTATTTTTAAAAATGAAAGCAGAGGTAGCGCCACTGCAGCCTGCCTCCTTGATCCTTCCTGCAGGGGCTAAAATGCAAGATAAAAGAAATAAAAGGACTGCGAGGACTCAAATGCTGGCAATGCAGGCAGATGTCTCACAAATTTCTTTTACCATTGCTCGGATGAAAAACTTTTGCAATTACTTTGGTACTTAATTTGCAGAACATTTTCCTCGTCTGAATCTCTCGGTCATGCGCTGCCTTTGGGAGAGGTTGCAGTTCCGCTTTTCCTGCTCAGGACCCCCTGTTCTGCAGCTAAACTTCTTGGATCGAAATAAAAGGACTGCAGGAAAAAGGTGTTTTTCATGCTGAGCCTTTGTCTCCGAGGCAGCTTTGCCTCCAAGCCACGCGCTGGGGTGGCTGGTGGAGCCTTTCATCCCTGCGCACCAGCAGTTACGCGCTTGAACAGGTCTGTGGAGTTGGTGGAATCGCTTGTGTGAAGAAGTGCTCTCCTAAAAGCAAAGGGTCCTTTCTGTTTGCTGCTTTGTACTTTCTGCTTCTTTCTATGTTTTTACAGACAGATGGGATGGTTATAATGTTCCAAAGCAAAAGGCAGTTTTCTTTTGAAAAAGAGGCCATGCCTGGAAGTTGAGTGTGGAAAATGCTGCCTGTAGCCTTTTATTAGCTTCATTCCCTGTAATATATCTGCCTGGTATGCCAAGGAGAGTATAAACAAATGGCAGGGTATTGGCTTTGCAATAACAAGGTTTAAACCAAGGATATAAAAAGCATATCCTATCTGACTCTCTTTATGAAACAATTAATATTGTCAATGTCTTTTCCATCTCCTCCAAGTTACACATGCTGCAGAAACTTTGATAAATCTCTAAGACGTACAAAAAGTTCCAACTGGAGGATAAACAGGGCAAGGCACCAGCGCTGGTTGGGAAGGGAAACCATTTCCAGGTCTTCCTATAAAATGCTTTGGTATTAAAATGAACCAATTTTTTAAATAATTATATATATTAT
>NW_010388230.1:35858-36317 GCF_000710305.1 Buceros rhinoceros silvestris | reverse complement strand
GCCCGTCCTCAGCCCCACTGAGGTTCCGCTGTCGGCGCTGCTCTCCCCACTACAGGAGATGGGTTCTCCAGTGCTGGGGCCACTGCTGGAGCTCAGCAACAGCCATTTCCCTCTTCCTCAGTTAACCACTACCTGCCTGGCTGGAGCGTGGGCAGGCTCCAGGGACTCAGCACCTCCCCAGGGACCCATCAGTTTGCTGCACTTTAACATACGTCAGGCAGGGGAGAGCCCTGCCTTGCCCAGTTCAGCTGGGCTGGAGTCCCTGTTGAGCAAGATCCAAGCAAAGAGACGGCCTGGGGAGATGGGTCTGGGTGCTGGGCACTGGGGCAGCCCCCACCAGGGGCACCCAGGGCTGTAAAGCAAAGCCTCTGGGCAGACCCATTCCGGGAGAGGACCAGCCTCAGCTGCTGCTCAACGGCTGGGGGCAGGGAGCCACGCGCACGGCGAGGCAGGGGGGGA
>NW_010388230.1:33834-35743 GCF_000710305.1 Buceros rhinoceros silvestris | reverse complement strand
AAGCAATGCCTCGGGGCGGACCCATTCCGGGAGGGGACCAGCCTCAGCTGCTGCTCAACGGCTGGCAGCAGGGACCAGCGCACAGGCAGCGCTGGGCAGTGCCAGCACAGGCGTGCAGCAAGCGCTGAGCTCCCCGCACTCTCCTGGCTGTGGCAGCTCCAGCCTGGTCCCTGCAGAGCAGTGGGATGTCTGAGGACTGGAGGAGTCCCTCCTGTGGGCTGGGCTGAGCACTGGGTGCCCGAGCCCCAGAGAGGTGGTTGGAGGTACCCAAAGTGACAGAAGTAGCACCACAGTGGCCAGCTCTCCTCTTGGTTAGAGCCTGGCTGGGCACAGGCTTGGCAGGGGCCACGGGCTGTGGGCAGGGTGGCAGAGGAGGGTGGGGACAGGAAGATTCATGGAGTCACACATCGGGAACACTTTAATGACCTGTCCAGCTCTTGCAAATCCTGCGAGCACAGCACTGTCCTGTCCTGCACCAGCATCCCAGAGGCCAGGCCAAAAAATCCTCCTGCAGCTGGACAGAACCCACCAGGACCCCAGGCAGAGAGGGGAGCGGCGTGGCACTGTCCCAGTAACCCCCCGGCAGCTCCTGAAGGGACTGTGCCCGCTGGGCTGCATCAGTGGGCGGCTCACAGGTGAGTGGCAGAGATGGTCTCTTGGGAGGGGGCTGCCCTGGACCCTGGGGAGCTGCCCAGTGACGCGGCCGAGGTGTCCTGGGGGGCAGAGCCAGTTTTTGTACCCCGCAGTGTTCCTCTTCCCTTTAACAGCTCCACAGCTGCTTCTTCCACTTCATCCATCTCCAGCTGGCTGCTGGCCGCCATCTCGTCCCTGGTCATTGCTACGAAGGACGGGTCACAGGCCAGGACTGCAAGGCCCCCGGAGGTCAGAGCCTACAGCAGAGGACGGGGCCACAGCCCAGTGTGTGCTGTCTGCCACAGTGTCCCTGGCCTGCAGCCCACCCTTCTCCCTCCTGCACTCTGCGCTGGCATGTACCTGCTGCTCACTCTTGTAGTTAAGCTTTGCCCTCCAACCTCCCAACCTGGCACAAGCGTGGCACCCCTGCCAGCCCCCTGTGCTGCCTGGCAGCCCTGCCAGGCTCTGCCTTACCTCCTGGATAAGGAAGGTGATGGCCGGGGTGGAGGATGTGCTCGGGTCACCACTTTCACCCCGCTGGCACGGTGAACTGGATGCCGCTACCGTCACAGTGCCGTCCTCTCTGGGCAGCTGGGCGAGAGGAGCAAAGAGCTGCAGCCTAGGCTTGGGCGATGCCCACACACGATCCCTCCCACGTCAATGCGAGGGCTGCTGTCCCCAGGCCGGACACACGCTCCCGTCCTGCTGGAGCTCCTGGGTCCAGGGCACCACCCGCAATGAGACCAGTGGGGCCAAGCGGGCAGAGAGAGCTGGGAACCAGCCTGTATCTCCTGCCCCGACCCTTCCAGGCGCTGAGGCACTGTGGCCAGCCAAGGGCAGCTGGGGGGGTGTGGGAGCCAACCTGATGGATTTTTTTTCTGCCCTGGCTCTGGAGACAGCTGGGGAGCCAGAGAGTTGTTGCTTTGAGCTGTCCCATCATGGATGAGCACCCTGTGCCCACTGCAGCAGCAGGGTGACGGCCTGGCTCCTTCCCCGAGCTGATCCAAAAGGAAAGCTCCAGCAAAGCTGCCTTCATGGGCAAGAGATCGAGAGACCCGCTCCTCCCCAGGAGACAGTCCATCCCAGGAGGGCAGGGAGGTTCACCCGTGTCCCCACATTGCTGCCTCTGGACTACGAGACCCCCTTTACCTCCTGGGGGAGAAGGTGCAGTTCTGATGACGGGTGACCCTCAGAGGTGGCCCCTTGCCTGCGGCTTGGGCTCCGCTGCAGGCTCTCCCTGGGGAAGGGGGGGGTGGGCTCTGGGGGGGGGAAAAGG
>NW_010388230.1:32396-33788 GCF_000710305.1 Buceros rhinoceros silvestris | reverse complement strand
TCCGCTGCAGCCTCTCCATGGGTAAGGGGTGGTTGTGCTCTGGGAGAGGGAAAGGCGGGGACATAAGATGGGCACAAGAGCAAAGACATCACTGACACCAAGAGCTGGGAATGGGTTAATTAGACTGGGGGGAATTCCTGCCCTCTGTCCCCTGCTGGCTCCTCACTCGTGGCTGGGAAGGAGAAGTCCCTGTTCGTGGAAACGAACATGGTCTTGTGCCCTGCTGCCCAGGAGCAGGCAGTCCTCCCCGACCCGAGGCACTGGCTCCATCCTCTGTTACCCCACAGGGTGGGAGAGTGGGAGGAGGGTCTCCTGGAGCTTGCCCAGAGGTTCCCGCAGAGCGGTCCTGCTGTGCTTGGGGCTCTCAGCTAACCTCTGAGCTGGTGGGGTTTGCATCTCCTCCTCCTGTCTGCCCCAACATCAGGCTGGTCGAGAACTCCCAGAAGAGGAACAATGCTGAGACTCACCCCATGCTGGACGCCTCTGTGCTGCTGACACCGTCTTCCTCAGCAGCTCATCCTCGTACTCCACACTGGCAAGGGCAGGCAGGTGGGTCAGCCCGAGCAGGGGCCACACACTGAGACCAGCTCCTCCCAGGGGCGCAGCCCTCCCACCTTCTCCACCCTGGGGAATGCAGCTGGGAGTGGGGCAGACCAGGAGGGGCACCCGGGATTGATGAACAGGGTGGGGACCCCAAGAAGTAGGATTAAATACATCCTCTAACATGGTAACCCTCGCCCCTGTGCCCAGGTAGGGACCAGGAGCACCTGATGGGTGGCTCCTGTCACCCCTGGAGCCCTGCTGAGCACCTTGATCCTCAGGGGACCGAGATGAAGGAGTGATGGGAAGGCTATGAAGGGTGAGTAGGGAGTCACACACCCTGATGTGCAGAGCCATCCACCCACCCTGGAGCCACCCTGGACGTTCTGGGGACATCTCTGGCAGCACCAGGCTGGGCTCTACACCCGCCCTCCTTGTCCCCTGGCCTGGACCCTGGCTCACACCCCAAGGGCTGAATTTCTGCACAAAGCTCCTGTGTCCGGGGAGCAACTTCCACGGATGATTTCTCCCTGAGTTGACAAAGATCTTGCTGCTGCAACTCAGCCGCTTCTCCAGGCCTTGCGTGTCCATGCAGAGCCACTGGGCAAGACCAGCGTGCAGCCACCCACTCCGAGCCGCCCAGCATGGCCCAGCTTCCGACCCACCTTGCTGCCCCGGCGAGGCTCACCAGTCCTTACCCCTCCAGCCAGCGGCTGCTGTTGGCGTTGTTGATGTTGGTGTTGCCTTCCTGGGGGAAGTCATCGAGGAAGACGGGGGAATCAAGGTCCTCGCTGCCCACCTCCGTGAACTGCAGGGGCCTCTGGCTGGCCACATGGGCCTGCAGAGGGCTGC
>NW_010388230.1:30530-32280 GCF_000710305.1 Buceros rhinoceros silvestris | reverse complement strand
CTCTGGCTGGCCACCTGGGACTGCAGAGGGCGGCTGGGCTCCAGGAAGCTGTCGCCCTGGCCAAACAAGCCCCCCGTCCTCTGCAAGCAACAGAGTGGGCGTCAGGGGAGGCCTGGAGCTCTGGGGCCGTTGCTGTGGGAGGAGACAGTGGTCTCTCTCTCCCCATCTCTCCGCCCAGGCCTCGCAGACCGCAGTTTCAAAAACCTCACTGCCCAGATGGGGAAACTGAGGCACTGAGGAGTGATGGTCACGCAGCAGCACTGGGATGAGAGCCAGCCCCATGCATGACAAATTCTGCCAGATCTGTGGATCAGCCAGAGCTGGTGTCACCTCTGGGCACAGCTGGAGGTGCAACCCCACAAGCCCACAGCTGCTCAGGCTGTCCCAAAGACTCCCAGGGAGTGGGAGGTGAGTCTGATCCTGCTCTGGTGATGATACACCTGAGCTGGCAGAAGGTGTGTTGGGGTCCTCCAAACCTGTGAGTAAACATTCAGCACACCCCTGTCAGGCATATGAGCAGGGTCCTTCTATGGAGGGGAAACTGAGGCAGAGAGCAGGTTGCCCAGGATGACTCAACCAGGGTATTGTCAGGGAGAGGAAAGAGCTGATCCATCCTTGTGGTCCACACTGTCTTTCCTGTTCAGGCTCACCTCTGTGGACTGTCCTCCAGCTGCTGGTAGTCATGTTGACCCACCACCACCAAACTGAAATGGGGGCTGGGTGGGACCACCACCACCAGGGGTGCCCCAAGGACTGCACTCACCCTGTATATCCCTTCCTCCAAGGCTGCCTCCACCATTGCTCTTTCCAGCTCCTCCTCAGCGGTCAAGTCCCCAGAAATGGCCCGATGGATTTCAGGAGCAGCTTCTTCTTCAATGCTCCTCAGCCCAGCCTGGTGGGGACAAAGAAGGCATGTCTGGACGTGGCCTGGCCCCACCACCCTTCTCACTTTGGGCTTTGGAGAGGGAAGCATGTTGAAGCATGCCCACCTCGTAAGCCGTGGTGCTCTGCCAGGCCTCCTACCGGGGACAGGCCATGGGTCACCCTGCAACTGCGCTTGGTGAAACAGCTCCTGGGCTAATGCTGTCCCACCGAGGGGCACGCGAAGGGCAGCATCGGGCTGGCGATGCCCAAGGAGTGGCTGGGCCTTTGTCCCTGATCTGGCGATACCTGACCTGGGGCCTGGCTCTTTTATCTCTGCAAGCGATTTCCTCCCTGTAAGGTCAGGAGAGGCTGGGGACATCCCAACTGCTCTGGCCACGTAAGCCCTCTCCCATCCCACCCACCCTTCAGGCTCCTCTGCCTGCAGTGGTCCTGCTTCAGACCAGCCGCATCAAGCCCTCTCTAAGCAGCAAGAGATGATGCAGGAGCACCAGGCACA
The DNA here is from genome assembly GCF_000710305.1 of Buceros rhinoceros silvestris. Lineage (NCBI taxonomy): Eukaryota > Metazoa > Chordata > Aves > Bucerotiformes > Bucerotidae > Buceros > Buceros rhinoceros. The sequence goes on along the minus strand of NW_010388230.1, from coordinate 30,899 downwards.
CCGAACCCACCCCACTGCCAAGGGGAGGAAAGGGAGGAGGCCCTGGGCATGGAGACAAGGAGGTGGATAAGGGCCTGGATAAGCAGCGTTTGGCCCAGGTGGTCTGTGGTGGGGGGCTCCAGGTCTTAGAATGGCCTGGGGAGGCATCACACCCTGTTTACCCTCTCTAGTGGCTAAAGTCAGTGGGGCAGAGTCAAAAATCTCCTGTGCTTCCAGAGTCACCTGCACCCTGGAGACTAAGGTCACCTCCAGCGGTGGAGTGCTCATGGCCACCTCAGCACTTGGGGCCACCTCGTTTCCGGAGCTTGAGGCACAGAGGTCCCTGTGTGTCATTGCAGCTCTGGGGCTCTGAGTCTCTCTGGACATTCC
>NW_010388230.1:28167-30383 GCF_000710305.1 Buceros rhinoceros silvestris | reverse complement strand
TCCCCGCCACACCCTGGCCCCCCAGGAAGGGTCACCTCCAACACCACCCACATGCTACCAACCTGGATCTCCACAGCGTTCTTCTTGGGCCGGTACCCATAATACTCCTCCTGGCGCTTCATGAACTTCCTGAAATGCTCTTGGATGAGGAACGTGGCATAGAATTTGCCCACTGTCACCTCATCATCTGGAGGGGAGGAAACCAACATGATGATACCGCCCAAGCTGTCAGAGTGAGTGAGGCCCCGCCTGGGGGCTCTGCCCCTCTGGGAAGCACACCCAGGTGATGTACCTCCAATAGGGGGGATGACCTGGTCCAAAAGCTTCATACTCGTTCGCTTCCAGATTTTTTTGATGACGGCTCGGAGCTCTTCGTTGGCCTGCTCGAAGTTACCTGTGAGGAAAGCGAGCAGGACAGAGCGGGTCATTCCCAGGGGAACGGGAGTGAAGAAGCAGCACGTGAAAATCCAGCGAGCCTCCTCCAGGGTGTGACAGCTCCTCTCCAGCCTCCCCACCCAGCAAAAGTGAGGCTTTGGTTTTAGCAAAAAGACTTCAACTGTAGAGTGAGTTGGACGCAGCCAACGGCTGGAGCCTCAGTGCCACTGTCCCTGCTCTGGTGACCAACAAGAGACCTTGGTCTCCTCCTGGTGCTCTCATCCTTGCTCGCCTGCAGCCCTGTCTGTCCCCACGCGTGCTCCAAGATCTGTGCTCCTCCTGGGGCTGCCTGCGCTGGGCTCAAGGCCACGGTCCCAGCCCAGCTGGAGGGATGGCACCCATGCCATGCTGCTGGAAGATGCCAGCCCCACCATTGCCCAGTGTCACCTCCTGCCAGCGCTGGCTGACCCTGGCCAGTCACACAGCTGCTCGGGCAATACTGCCTGACCCACGGGCATGAGGATGAGCTGCTGCGGCACTGGACCAAAGCAGGGCTTTGCGACCTGGGCTGCTGGCAAGGGAGGTGGGGAATGCAGCTCATTTCCAGCACGGCTAAATTCTTAGAGGATCCATGCCCTTCCATTCCAGTCTGAGATGGGGAAACGCAGAACTGGAGCAGCTGGGGCTGTGCTGGGGGCAGGGGGTGGTCAGCCTGCACTCAACAGTGTGGGCAGGGCAGCTGGTGGCTGTGTGTTCCGGCAGGGATGGGAACTGGGTCAGAACTGCTCCTGAGCTCGTTGGGGTGAAGTTGCACAGCTGGGGTGGCACTGGTTCGCTCTGCAGGACTACAACGCACATGCCTGCAAGTAACAATGTCCCCCAGGCTTGGCCTAAGCAGCCCCATGCACATCCCCGGGGTCTCCAGTCCAGTGAGATAATTAATAGCATGAAGCCACGAGTTGCACTAGAGGGTTTAGCCCCGCAGGGAGGAGCGCTGAAGTCCCCATCAGTTGGCATGGAACCAGCACCCCACAGCACAAGGAGAGGGTCCCCTCAGCAGGGCACAGAGGCACACAGGAGCATGACTTACCTTCTGTCTTGATCTTGAGGGCTGTCCTCACCAGCGCAAAGAGCGTTGCGTTGAAGGTGACAGTGCCGTCGCTGTTCAGGGGCATGTTCATGCACACCAGACGCTGCACAGCAAACCAGCAGCTGTGACAGTGGGTGGCAGGGCAGGGCAGGGTGGCAGCTCCCCGTGGACACCACCTGGCTGCCCAGAGTGCGGGCAGAGGCTCTGCTCGGGGCACGGAGCTGCTGGCCAAGAAGCCCTCCCAGCTCTACCCGCTCTGCCCAGCTCCCCGGGCTCCGCACCACTGCTTGGTGGTGCTTGGTGGCACTTGGTGGTGTGCTTGGTGGTGCTGACCAGCCAGCGAAACCAGACCATGCTGCGGGGAGAGCCAGGTCAGGGCTGCGGAAATAACCCACCCCAAGGGGCACCGGTGCCATGGCAGAAAACCATAGAACTGAATCAACTTAGGTAAGAAAAGACCTTTGAGAGCATCGAGTGCAACCATAGCTTGGTGGTGCTTGGTGGCACTTGGTGGTGTGCTTGGTGGTGCTGACCAGCCAGCGAAACCAGACCATGCTGCGGGGAGAGCCAGGTCAGGGCTGCGGAAATAACCCACCCCAAGGGGCACCGGTGCCATGGCAGAAAACCATAGAACTGAATCAACTTAGGTAAGAAAAGACCTTTGAGAGCATCGAGTGCAACCATAAACCTAATGCTGCCAGGTCACTGGGACAACCCCAGAAGGGAAGAAATTGTTCCTCAGGGCCAACCT
>NW_010388230.1:22159-27976 GCF_000710305.1 Buceros rhinoceros silvestris | reverse complement strand
GCCTCCTGGCAGGGAGCTGTGGAGAGCGGGAAGTTCTGCCCTGAGCTTCCTCTTCTCCAGATTACACAACCTGCCAGACAAGAGACCCAGCAGTGCTCACAGGGAGACGGGATTCATTCTGTGCTCCACCCTCCAAAAAGAGCTCCGAGCTGCTGCGAGGGACCTGGGGATCAAACCTCCCAACGGATTCACCCAGGACCTGTGAGGGTTTACAGCAGTGACCCATCCCCTACCCATGTGGTTGACGCGTGAGCCTGGCACAGGCCCTGGAAGAGTGAACTCCTGCCTGCAGAGCGGTGTCTGCAGTGCCCTCAGTGCCATCAGCCCTTGGGGACAAACTTCCAGGGCCCAGCTGACACGGCCAGGTGCTCAGGCCCAGCTGCGTCCCCCCGCACCAGATGCAGATGTGGGGCACCCCGGTGTGGCTCGGGGATCCCTCAGCACTGAGGGCTCCAGGTCAGGCAGAGACCAGCCCACCAGCACCAACTCCCTCAGTATGGGGGTGAGCACTCCTTATCTTCAGGAGTCTGAAACACGTCAGCTCCACGCAGGTTAACAGCAGCTGTCTTTGCCCCCAGAACACTCCCCTCCATTAAACACAAGAGCTGAAACCACGACACTGGGATGCTGGCTGGCTTGTCACCCTTGGTTGCCCTAGGGAGGACGCAGAGACACCTTGCGGAAGGTGCTCCTGTGCCCACATATTCTCCCACCCCCTTGGCTCTTACCTTACAAGCCACGCGGTGTGGGCAGAACTTCCCAAACCCGAGGGGAGGCTGGATACGTCTCAGCAGAGTCACAACGTCCAAGTGTTTGATTCTGCCCCTGCAGAGGCAACGAACTGCATCAGCAGTGCGGTGGCAGATGTTGGGGACTGTGGTTCAGGCAGGGGCTGGGTCAGTTCCTCCTCGTGACCTGCCCTGTGCTCCCGTGGTGGGCAAATCCTCCCCTTCCCCCTGCTCCTCTTGCGATAGCAGCTCTTCCCCACGGCGTTGCACAGCAGACAAAGGTGCGCAGTGGCACGGGAAGAGCTGGCAGCGTCACCAGGGCTGGGTGAAGAGGGGACTGAAAGTCTCATGTCCCCACACATCCCAACGGGTGTATCAGCCCTGAAATATGCTGGCAAGTCCTTGTCCACCTCTGAGATACAGTGCTGCAGCTCACACTCGTATGTGCTCAGGGCAGCCCACCCCAGGCTTCCCCTGGACCATCCTCTCCGTGCCACTCACCCCCTGTCACTCACTTGGCTTCGGGGTCGTACTCAGCCCAGATCCGTTTGAACTCGTCCAGGTGATGGGGCCCAAGGATGGACCAGTCGCGGGTGAGGTAGTCAAAGTTGTCCATGATGACGGCCACAAAGAGGTTAATGATCTGAGGGCAGAGGAGCAGGCGTGAAGAATGCGAGTTAGGGCAGGGCCAAGCACTCAGCAGGTCAGCGACAGCCCTCACAGCTGGCAGCACTGAGAAGGACAGCACTGCCCACGGCCAGGGCCACAGGAAACACAGGCAGACGTTTCGGGAGGAGAAGAGACTTGGACTCCCCTGGAGCCAGGGGATGCTGTGGATGGGCCCCCAGGCAGGGATGGGCTTCCCACCCAAGGAGATCATATGAAAGGCTGCAGCAGGCACAGGGCATCTCTTCCCTCTCCTTCCTGCAACAGCCAATACAGACACCTCTGGAGAGCAGCACGTGGAAGCTGCTAACAGGGGATCCCGGGAGCCGCAGGAGAGCGCTGCCAAGTTAACAGCACAGCTGGGCAGATGGGCTGGGGGATGATGCTCCTAGGAAGAGGGTGCTGTGGGCTCAGCCCCACACTCAGCACCAGGGGCTGCCCAGGGCCAGGATGGGGGTGCCAAAGGGAGCCGCATACCAGGAAGGCGCAGAGCATGTAGAAGCTGATGAAATAGAAGTAGGCGAAGCCCGTGCCGCAGGTGTACTCCTCGCCCTCAGTGAAGTCGGACTCCGGGTCACACAGCTGGCCGTAGCTGCAGGCCAGCAGGATCTCCTGCCAGGCCTCGCCGGTCGCACACCTGGGGAGAGGGGATGCCTGCTGGTCCCTGCCCATCCTGGACATGAGCTTGGCACGCAGGGAGGGCTCAGGGGAACAGGAAGCCACTGGGAGAGGAGCGGTCAGGATTCTGGGCTTGCTGTGCTGCTGTGAGGAGTCGGCTATTGAAAGCTCCAAAGCAAAGTGTTTGGAGTCAAGGAAAGCCTTGGACTGAGCTCTTGCTTCCCCTTGAGTCTCCTCACAATTCAGAAATTGAAATCCAGTTTGGGAAGGAAACATTCAGAACAGAACCCCCAAAGTGCCCCTCTCTGATGCAGCTCAGCCACCCCGGGCCAAGTGAAAGCGCCTCCTGACATGCTCCCACTGCTGCAAGAGATTTTTCTGTGGGACAAAAAAGAAATCAACCTCAGAAATGCTGGTCTCCCTCACTCCGAGCTGGTGGGCTCCCGTGCTGATCCTGAGCCCAGTTACCTGCTGGAGCTACTCGTGTGCCAAGATGAGACTGACCTGAAGAGCAGCAGTACAGCTTGTGGAAAGGTCTGGAAGTTGTTGTTGCGGTTGATCTGGGTCCCATCCACCATGGCGATCTTCCCAAACATCTGTAAATCACATTGTCAGGTCCCCAACACCCTTCCTTGGGCACGAACAACCCTCCAGAGCACCCCTGTCCCAGAGCTCCTCTTCCTCTTGGCTTTGGGTGTTCTCAGAAGAGTCTGAGACAGGGGTGTGAGTGCTGTGGGGCTCACAAGCCCCATGGACGTTCCTACCTATGCTAAAAATGGCCCTTCTACGCTGCACTTCATCTGGGCCAAGGCCACAAGGTCTTATGAACCAGCCACCAGCGCTGGTGACTGTGTGTCTAGGATGTGCCATTGTCTCTCGAAGTGCTGTTTGTCATGTGCCTCAGTTGCCCTGGCTGCAGCCTGGAGCTGGGAGGAGGCTCCTGATGAGACCAGGGTGAAATAGCCCTCCCGGCACAGGACCTAGTCCCTCTCCATCCCATCTCCCCAGATGGCATCTGTTCAAGACCAACCCCACCCCCATGCCTCTCACCTGCATCCCGATCACAGCATAGATGAAAAAAAGCATCACAATCAGCAGGGCTACGTAGGGCAGCGCCTGTGAAACAAAGGACCGTGGCTGCTGTAAGACACCAGTCAGCATCGAGGCAATCCGGGGACAGGAGGCTGGGTCCAGAGCTACTGTGCGAGGCCAGCACCCAGGCCTCCATGTGGGAGGGGAGAGCTGTTCTCCTCGTTCCTCCAACCACCCTCCCACGCCCCCCACTCCAATTGTCACACACGGGATGCTGAGGACCAAAGGAGAACTGTGACCGTGCAGCTGGAATGAAGGCTGAGCACATCCCAGGGCTGCCCAGGGCTGAGGGAGCTGCCCCAACCCAGGCCCTGCCTGTTCAGTCCAGCTCTGACACATGGTGGTGTCAGCCAGGGAGACCCCACACATTTCCCACCCACACAGGTAATGTTCTCCCACCCAGCACAAGCCCCTGGTCCAGTCTGAGGCCAGCAGCCGGCCAGCACTGGAGCTTTGCTCCTCTGCCTGGTGAGGACAGACTGCTCGCCCCGCTAGCCTGAGGATCAGGGCATGTGCTGCCCTGGGAGGGGAGCACTGTTCCTCACATACCTGGAAGGACTTGATGAAGGTCCACAGGAGGGTCCTGACACCTTCCCCCCGACTCAGCAGCTTCACCAGCCGCATCACCCGGAACAGTCGGAAGAAAGTGATGGAGACGCGGGAGTTGTCATCGGAGTCCTGCAGACACAGCACAACACTTGGAGGGCAGCAGGAGCTGATGCCTCCAGGCAGACAAGGTGGGCTCCACGTCAGGGCGGGGAAGGGCAACGACATTCCCCCCATCCCAGGCACTAGTCATGGTCCCCACAGCCCCTGCCTGCACAGAGGACCAGACTGCAACAGGGATGTGCTGGCATTTTCCGTCGAGCCTTCCCAATGAGTTCACCTCCCCAGTCCCACTGTCTCCTGTCCCTGCCCCCCAGGCTTCTTAGGACACCTGGTTATGGCTCAGGGAGCAATCCTGTTAGCCAGGAGGGTGGGACACTGCGGGGAGAAAGGCATGCTGTAAGGCAGGCTGGGGGAGCCACGCCGTTCACCACACGCCAGGCACGGCCACTCAAGGACAGGCTCAGGTCCTACCGGGCTCTTGCCCAGCACACGGGATGCTCCCACCTCAAGGCGTACTTGTAAGATGAGCTGTAGGCCAGGCACCAGGTACGTGAAGGGTTAGTGATGGCTGTTTAAGCACAGGAAGGCTGGTTTGTGAATGCCCCAGCTGGGCTTTCCACCAAAGGAGGGACTGAGGACAGGGCTTGGAGGAGTGCTGCCCTGTGCCACCCCTACCTGCAGTGACGCTACTCTTTTGGGGTAGATGCAGGACGCCCCTTAGAGGGGAGAACAGCCAGAGAATATGTCCCAGGGCTGGAGCCCACTGGCTTCAGGACAGAGTGGGCAGGCTGGAGGGGAGCCAGCAGGCACAGCTCCTGAGCTTGAAGGAACAGGTTTTGTCTAGAAGCACCAGGGACGTGGGCAGGTGGAGATGCTGTGGGCTCGGTCACCTGCTCCCTTCACTGCTGCAGCATGGCACGGCCTCAGTCCCTGCCTCTGCCACCAGAAGCCACGAGCAGACCCTACTGGCCTCTGTCCATCCTGACTCCATCACCACTTGCGATGTCTTTCCCACTGCCCCCGTGGCCCCCGCAGCTGCCACCGGATTCCCCTCGCCCCCATCACCCAGCTCACCCACTCCCCGCTATTTCAGGGCAACAAAACCCAGCTGTAAACACCCTCCCAGGAGCTCCACCTTCCCCAGTCTGGCATTGCTGAGCTCCCAGCGCTGCTCTGCACCCCGCCCCTTTCTTTAGCCATTCACTCTCCTAGTGCCTGGTGCCTGCCCAGCGAGCTTGGTGGTCAGGAACCCCTCGTCAGCTCCAGTGCACCATGTCCCTACCGCCAGGACCTGGGATGTGCCCAGTAAAGGCCAGCTTGCCCTCTGCAGCTCCCAGCACCACAGCCCTGGGACGACTGGGAAGAGGCTGCAGCGAGCCCCTCACCATTTCCAGAGCTCCTACAGAAGTTCCTATGGGCCCACCCAGGTCACCTCCACCCCGCTGCATCCCACGGTGGTCTAAGCCGCCAGCGCAGGGCTTGGCCCACTCAGCCCTACAGCTCATCAGGCCAGCAGCCCCAGGACAGGGCAGCTCCCTGGTGAAAGAGTCGCCCCTGAAACCATTTCTCTGGCCATCAGCGCTGGAGGCTGCCGTCATGCAGGCAAATCCCTTCACCCTTACGCGGGCAGGGTGATGGCCAGAGGAACCAAGGCCACCTGTCCTGCCCTCAACAGCTGGGGACACCTTGGTTAGACGCTCCGTTCAGGTCAGATGTGGCAGCGCTGGGGTTGGGATGGTGGAGGGCAGGGCTGGGCCAGCACAGGGAACCCAGGAGGGCTGGGGAACAGCCCGGCACATCTCAGGTCTGGGAGGGGTGTCTCACCCCACGCCCTTCTCAGCAAGCAACCCCAGAGCGAGCAGCCGGGTCTGGGGTGTCGTAAGGACATGGTTAGACGCTCCGTTCAGGTCAGATGTGGCAGCGCTGGGGTTGGGATGGTGGAGGGCAGGGCTGGGCCAGCACAGGGAACCCAGGAGGGCTGGGGAACAGCCCGGCACATCTCAGGTCTGGGAGGGGTGTCTCACCCCACGCCCTTCTCAGCAAGCAACCCCAGAGCGAGCAGCCGGGTCTGGGGTGTCGTAAGGACATGCAGGAACATGCACAC
>NW_010388230.1:20716-22067 GCF_000710305.1 Buceros rhinoceros silvestris | reverse complement strand
GGGGTTGTGGTAAGGAGTGGCAGGAAGAGGCACACACGGGCCACAGGCACGCTGGCACAGCCGGGGGCAGCGGGGAGGGGGGCACAGCAAGCCCATGCAGCTGGTATTTACAATGCTATCACAGCCCCCGCCGAGGCAGTACAGTCCACCACTGGATGCAAGAACAGTCTGTCGAGAGAACAAGAGAGTCAGCAGAGGGGAGGGAGGGAGGGTGGGGAGGCTAGTTGCAGAAGAAGACACAGACGGAGAAGAAAGAGTGAGGTGGAAACGGGGGACAAGAGGAAGAGCACAGGGCAGAGCTGCACCGGGAGCTCCTCCCTCCACCAAGGAGGGGCAGAGGCAGCAGATGGGTGGCCAGGGAGACACGGTGATCATGAGGGACTTACCCACTGCTGTGACACGTAGGTCTGGGGCAAGGGGGTGTGGACCAGAATATCTGGGCCAAACCTCAGGAACGGAGTTTTGCTGCCTCCCACGGACATGCCCCCATGGTGGGTGGGGTCTGGAGGCAAGCTGAGCAGCTCAAGCCAACCCACAGCTCCTCTGCGGCGAGCTGGGTTGCTCTCGGCATGGTGGCTTGGACACCAGGACAAAACTGGGGCAGGTTTGCTGGGAGCGCACAGCGAGGCTGCTTGTCCCATGTATCATAGAGGCAAACCACTACCTGGCACTGCTCAGCTGCTCAGTGAGAGGCTGGAAGTGCTGGTCTGCACATCAGCACACATGTACACACGCATTCACACACAGGGCACACGCATTCACACGCAGGGCACACGCATTCACACGCAGAGGAGTGCACACACACACACACAGCCACCCCCACACACCCCCTTGAGGGTCCTCAAAGCTGGCCAGAAACACGCTCTTCTGCAGACAGCCCCAGATACCCTAGGGCAGGGGGGCTCCTCCCCAGTGCAGACCCCATGTGGGGTCCAGGCTCAGTCCTGGGGGCCCAGCCAGCGGCTGCAGGAGGCTTTGGGAGGGTCGGCCCTTGCGAAGGGGTTGAGCTTCCAGGGCAGGCAGTGGCAGGAGTGACACAGCAGCAGGGCCACTGCCAACCCCCTACACTTCAGAGCCTGTGGCAGCACAGCCCCACCCCTATTTCTCTCTTGCCCCCAGACCCCTGAATACCCCCCTGGGATCTGGGGAAGTCAGTGGTGGCACAGCCGTGAGGATCTGGCTGGGGTGGCTCGCAGAGGGCTCCTGGCAGTACAGCTCTCCCCACCACCTTCCCTGCGACAGCTGCACACAGAGACACGAGGGAGGAGAAAAGAGGCAGAAGGGATCGAGAGAGATGAAAAGACAGACTTTGCAAAACAGAGTCGTGTGCCTGGATGCCAACAGGAATGTC
>NW_010388230.1:19505-20596 GCF_000710305.1 Buceros rhinoceros silvestris | reverse complement strand
GCTCGTTGTGTGAAGGCCACCCCCCTGAAAGCACCATACCCCCAAAGCCTGCCCACGCCAGCGAGGCAATCTGTGATGGGTACAGTGGTGGCCAACAGTTCCTGGGGACCAGAGGTAACAGACCCACCTCGTGCTGACCTCTCAGCAGGGAGGAGAATTACCAGAGGGGGAATCCTAATCCCCTGGCACATCACCAGCTGCTGGAAAAAGCTCTGTGATGCTGGCAGAGGTGTGGGCTGGGCGGAGAAGGAAGGATGGAGCAGCCATGGGGCGCTCTGCTCTCAGGAGGGGACATAGAGAGTCAGCGTGGCACGAAACCAGAGCAGGACTGCCTATGATGGAGCCCCTGAAGAGCTTGGGGGACTGGGAGAGGAGACCAGCACTCTTAGTGCCCCAGAACCCAGCCCCGGGGGAGAGAACCAGGGAAGTGTCAGCCATTCTTGAAATCCTGCCTGGCCTCCTGCACAGCCCTGCCACTGCCAACGGTGTGGTGACACCCAGCGCACAGCACCTGGGTCAGGCCTTAGTCCAGCCAGGGCACCGGACTCCCCTGGGTGCCTGTGACGTGTGTCCCTGGTTATCCCCCCAGAGCCGTGGTCAAGCTCAACCACACTTTGGCTCCTGTGCCAGCTGACCCGGTCCCTCACTCCACAGAGACTCGAGCACCCTTTGACCTTCATTTCTGAGTGGCACCAGGGTGGGGAAGGAGGTAGTGCACAAGGACATGATACCCCACAGGCAATGGGAAACCAGAGAGCTGAGGGGCCAAGAGTGGGGTCCTGGAGGACCCGGTGACAGATGAAAGCTGCTGGCACTGGCATCAAATCTGGGAGCTTGTCAAGCTGAGAAGCCCACAGGCTAGAAGACAGCAATGCCAACCTGCAGGGCCAGACAGGAAGGTGCCTGTTGCTGTCACAGGGGAGGAAAGTGAATGGCTTTGCTCATCCCAGCTCTGTGAGACCTGGATGACTCTCCAGAGAAGAAGGTGACTGCCACCAAGGGCCCCTGAACACCCTCTCCTCTCCAGCCCAGGCATGGCTGAAGGTCACCCTGCGCAGGGGTGGCAGCAGCAGCAGCTCTGCCTGATGCTG
>NW_010388230.1:17156-19412 GCF_000710305.1 Buceros rhinoceros silvestris | reverse complement strand
CCCCCCAGCCAGGGCGGGGCTGAGGGTCCCCCTGCGCAGGGGTGGAAGCAGCAGCAGCTCTGCCTGATGCTGCCCTGCAATGCAGCGGAGGGGGCGAGCCAAGAGGAGACGGCATGCAACGTCACAGGAGAGGGTTACAGCTATAAACCACCCGATCCCGCAGCTGCTTCTAGAGTTACCATCATCCCTGCTATAGGCAGCACACGACCTCCTGCGCAGGCATTTCCAGTGTTGGACACAGGGCGTGCGTGTCCCAGCACTCTGAAAGGCAGTGTCACACTGGCTTCCCAGCAGGGCTCTGGAAATGCTCCCAGCAGAGCCCTTACCGCAGGGACTCTGCCTGCAGCCCCCAGGCAGGCGGTTCAGACGGTGGGGGACTTCAGAAGGTGTGCATGGGTACGGACATGCTCACATACATAGCCCGGACGTGTGTGTGGACACAGCCGGTGTATGTACATCTGTGAAGGGACACATGCAAAGCAAACACCTTGGAATGTGCTGTGTCTGCTCCTCCCCTGGCAGGGGACAGCAGTGGCCCTTGGGGACCCTTTTTCTCCCCTCCTGCGCTGATCTGAGGCTGGATGTGTGGGTGACTGCCTGTGCAGGAGCGCACAAGGGGCAGACAAGTAGGGTGAGCGGGGCAGGGTCTGGCACGTGTCCTACTGCCCTGTCCTGAGCGAGCAGACTGTTTTCCATCGGGTCCCAGTGCCTACAGATCCAGGGGACGGGAGGAGAGGGGACAGCGTAACCTGTCAGCTGGCTGGGGGTGGTCCCTGATGTTTAAACACCGAATCACAGCTGTGATCTCCACACACTCATGCCACACCGGCACCCCTGTCTCGGCCGGGAAGGTGCTGCAGCTGTGGCACGTCCCCGTGCAGGTGTCAGCAGCAGTGCTCTGTGGGACACCCTCATGCCTGAGCAGCCCAACACTTACGTCAATCTCGCTGAGGATGACGTCGATGATGCTGCCAATCACTATGAGGAAATCAAAGACATTCCAGGGGTCGCCGAAGTAGCCCTGCCAGGGAAGAGCCAGAGAAGAGGAGTGAACATCCAAGGCTTAGGCTGAGGAGGAAGCAGATGCTGGAGCCCAGAGGAAGAAGTGCCAGGTGGACCACCAGTGACCTCCGGCGCCTCAGGGAGAGCAGGAGAAGGGATGACGGTCAGACCTTGCACCCTCCAGTTTAGTCCTGTCTTGCAATGGTGTGAAATGAGGAGGGTGGATTGAGGTGGCCAGAGCTATGACCCCACCAGTGACAGATGACCCTGAAGATAGGAGCAATGGCCAGCTGGACTGGGTTGGATGTGGCTAGCAAGGGTAGCCCTGACAGACAGTAGTCCTTCCAGAAAGTCACAGGTCCCACGCATGGGGGTCCCCAAGGATCTCACCAGAAGTTCTCTCGAGTTGCAGGCCCGGGGGTGCTTGTACTCGAGAGATGCCAAATGCAGGGTAAATAGATCCTCCAGGCCTGGCCTAAAGCCCTCTTCTGCTCTCCAGACTATGCTCTCGTCTCACCTTGACTTTAAAGGCCATGAGCTTGAGGATCATCTCCAGGGTGAAGAGGACGGTGAAGGCTACATTGAGGATGTCGGAGACGTGGTTCATTTCTGCAGACTGGTTGTAATGCTGAGGAGGTCAGAAGGAGCCGCATTAGCCCGCAGCAGGTCCAGCATCCTCTGTGAGCCCAGAGGTGCATGCGGGATGAAGACTCCCCCTCCCACAGACCCATGGCTCAGCAGCGGTCAGCAAAAAACAAATTCCCCCCTGCAGCCCCTCCTCTGGGCTCCCCACATGCAACCAGCCCCACTTTGCCCCTACCCAGGGGTGCTACACACACACCATGAGCTTTGCCATGCAGGAAAGACCTCCTGTCTTGGAGGTAGCAGGGCTGAGCCCATCTGCTGCCACAGACACCTCTCCACCACCCATGGTAGGCACTGTGCCCCTCACCTGCATGCCCAGGCAGATGGTGTGCAGCAGGATCAGGAAGAACATGAGGTACTCGAAGTAGGAGGAAGTGACCACGTACCAGATCTGGTACTGGTAGGGGTTCTTGGGGATGTAGCGCCGCAGCGGACGAGCCTTCAGTGCATACTGCACACACTGGCGCTGGGGAGGGGAGGGAAGGGCAGGGGTCATCCCACCGTGGGGCACAGGGCAGTGTCAGGGGCACAGGCACAGAGTCAGCACCACCCCCAACACATAGCGCCCCACAGACACAGGCTGGGTCCCCGCCCTTCCACACCCGGCGA
>NW_010388230.1:8336-17117 GCF_000710305.1 Buceros rhinoceros silvestris | reverse complement strand
GGGGGTCCAGGCCCAGAGTCAGAACCACCCCCAACACATAGCGCCCCACAGACACAGCCTGGCTCCCCGCCTTCTCAGCCTGGCGACATGGGCTGGGGACAGCGATGGTTCCAGTATCTGCTGTGCTTTCTGCAAAGGCACCCCCAGAGCATCCACATGGGACCAAATAGCTGCAGCCACCGCTTGCCCCTCTGGTACGGAGCCTGCCTGGCTGTCATGGCACCGTCCCAGGGTTTCTCGGGATGGGCCAAGAGCAGCCTGAACAAATGACACAAATCAGGGGTGAGGGGACACTGAGTTTTCTCTTGGCACCCGAGCGATGCTGAGCAGGCGCTTCCCTCCCCAGCAGGCCAGTGCCATCTCTGCTGGCCTCAGGGCACCCTAAGCTCAAGGTGTCCGTGGTGCCTCTGCAGAGGTCAGCAGCTGCTCCAGGCCAGCAGACATCCCTGTCCAGCTGTCCTCCACAGCACCAGCCACCTCCTCTGCCGATGCTGGTCTCACTTCTGCTGCTTCCAACCTTGATGTCCCCAGCCCAAATCCCAGCGTGACAGCATCAGAAGGGCTGACAGTGGAAGGTACCTCTGGAAATGGTGCAGTCACAGTGCTCTGCCCAAAGCAGGGCCAGCTACAGCATGCTACCCAGGTCTGTGTCCAGCTGGGTTTTGGAAGCAAAGGGGGAGAATTCACAACCTCTGAGCAACCTGTCCCAATGCTTGACCACCCTCACCATAAAAAAGGATTTTTTTAACGTTTAAATGGAATTTCATGTTTTCTTCAGTCCGTGCCCATTGCTTTTTGTCCTGTCACTGGACACAACTGAAAAGAGCCTGGTTCCATTTTCTTCACACCCTCCCATTAGGTAGTTTTACACGTAGGTAGGATCCCTGTGAGCCTTCTTTTCTCACCAACAGACTCGGCTCTCAACAGCTCCTTAGATGACAGAAGCTCCAGGCCCTCAACCATCTCAGTGGCCTTTTGCTGGACTCACACCAGTACATCCACGTTGCTTTTATACTAGGGAGCCCAGAACTGGGCCCATTGTTCCAGCCCGGTCTGGGCACCCTATCTGCACCACTCCCTGGTTCTGCTCCACTTTGCACCCGCCCTTGGAAGCCTTGTGTCGTGCCAGGCATGGGTCCGGCTAACCCTGCCCCAGCAGGGCAGCTTCAACTCATCTGAGCCAGCAGCACCACTGCTATGGGCTGATCCAAATCAGCCAGCCCCAGCAGCACCAGATCCAGGGCTGGTCCACCTTGCCCTGTCCCAGCAGTCCCATTACCTGGTTCTTGTCCAGCTCACAGTTCTTGTACTCGCTCTCCCCCTGCTCCTGGAAGGTGACAATGACAAAGCCCACAAAGATATTCATCATGAAGAAGGCAATGAGGATGATGTAGATGATGAAGAACATCGCAATCTCCACCCGGTAGTTGTAGATGGGGCCTCTATCCTCAGCGTTGGTGTCAATGGCCATGTACAGCAGCCTACAGGAGGGACAGGAGGCAACAGCGATCCTCATTAGATGGGAAAGACCATCTCTCCTCTTGAAGTTAAAGAGACCTCTGAGGCCAGCTTTGGTGGGACAGGGCTGCTGGGATGACCAGCTCCACAGCCATGGCCAGGTTGGCTAGCCCAACTCCTCAGCCTGAGCAGCTACTCTTTCTTTACCATGGTAAAGGCCCGCGGCAGGGACCAGCTCCCAGCACGGTCCGGTCCCTCAGTGGGCCCTGCGCACTGCCAAACTCACTCTGGCCAGCCCTCGAAGGTGGAGACAGTGAAAAGTGACATCATGGCTGAGAAGACATTGTCGAAGTGAAAGTTGCTGTGCATCCAGATACGCTTCTGTTGCTCAATCTGAGTGGGGTCCCCGTCCACGTAGTCGATGAAATAACCCCTGCAGCAGAAGGGATGCAGTGCTTACCAGGCAGGGCCCTCTTCAAGGCCACCCGCTGTGGTGCTGGCCCAGGGCTCTTTGGTCCCTGGGAGGAGAGGACAGCCCTGTGCTTGTTTCTGATTTACCCCAGGCTGCAGGAGAACAGCACGAGACCTCAGCTCCACTTTTTGGATGCAACATTTCCGTGCGAGAACACAGGCCGGTCTCCACCACACCCCCCATCCCCTCCCTGGCCCCTGCCCTGCCAGGAGCTCTTACCTGCACTCCTTCTCTGTCATCTTGGAGGGATCTGTGCATCTGAAGAACTTGCCCTGCATTTAACAGAGATCAGAGTCTATGATTTTGCTGTGACTTCAGAAGCCCTGGGCAGGTTTGACTTTTTCATGGGCTACAATCAGTCCTCACCCTGCTCTCGTGCTGGCTCTGGCCCTGCTGGCTTCCCCACCCAGTTCAGAGGGTGTTTCAGGAGCCAAGGTAGTCCCTGGGGCTGGTCCCAGGCTGTGACAAGTAAATGCCTAGCGATGGAAATAAATCTTCCAGAGCCCTGAGCTGAGACCTCTCTAGCTCATCCTATCTGGGAGCCAACTCCTTGGAACATAGGGAAGAAAGCAGTAACCATAAAATTAACTAAAAGTTAATTTAAAGTTAACTAGAAGTTAATTTAAAGGCTGACTGGTCTGCTCAATCTGTCCTGAAAGCTCTCCCCACGTTGGCTGGGAATTTCAGCTCAGTTATTAGAAAAAAGCTGAGCTCAGCCAGGGCCAGCCCTGCCTTGGAGCAGCCAAGGGCTGGAGAGCAAGGGTGGTGCTCTGAGAAAGGAAACTCTTCGCATCCAAAGCACAGAGGAAGTCAGAAGCACTTGCTTCCTTAGAAAGGGGAAACTGAGGCACTAAGTGGGGTGAGGCAGCTGGTCCCTCTGGTCCCTCTACATGTGCTTTCTGGACCTGACTGTATTCCGGGTGTTCCCCACCCTCCTCCCACTGCAGGTTCTTCTGTCCAGACGTTTGGTGCAGACAAGTCTCCTTGCAGAGCCTCAGCACTGGGTGACCCCATCTAGAAGAGCATGTGCCTCAGCAGAATGTCTCTCCTGCCCATCTGAGACTCCTCTCACCTTGAAGAGCTGGACCCCAATGCAGGCAAACATGAATTGCAGCAATGTTGTGATGACCACAATGTTACCGATGGTCTTGATGGCCACGAACACGCACTGGACCACGTGCTGTGGAGGTCGAGGACAATGCACACGTAAGCCTGGGGCAAGCCCCTGCTGTGAGTCCCATACCCTCTCACTGCAGGGGTGTGCCCCAGCAGGAGCAGGAGCCTGCTGAGAGCAGTGGGATGGGACAGATCCCTTCCACAGATGGAGGGTAGGAACTAGGCTCCTGGACCCGCAAACCCCACAGGAGATGATGGTTGCTACACTACCTCCCATGAGGACTCCCAAGGGCCAAGGACCCCCAGCCCCAGCCTCCTGCTTACCTTCAGCCCCTTTGCCCTGTTAATGGCGCGCAGAGGCCTCAGCACCCTAAGGACCCGGAGGATCTTCACCACTGAGATGGTACTGGACCTGAGGAGGAAGGCAGAGCTGAGAGAGGGCCACTGCCCTGCCCAGACCAGCCGGGCACAGCCCCACCAAGCAGCCAGGGAGGCCAGGCTGGCACCAGGGCTGAAGTGCCAGGGACAGCAGAGACGTGCAGATGTCACTAAGCCATCACTCCAAATAACACCAAGGCATCCTGGCCGCTGGAGAAAGCAGCTCTGAATTGAACCCTACCTAGATTTTCTTTTCACACTCACGGAGTTTCCTCTCTGCCGCCCCAGCTGTCCATGCCCTGAGCCCTAAGCATGACTTCATGGACACTAACACATGGGCTAACGCCCAGCCCTTCGGCTGGCCGCTCCTTCTCCGTCCAACACTGAGCTGCAGCAGCCCTGCTGCCCTGCCCGGCTAAACAGCCCAGTGCCCACCCCGTGAGCTGTAGAGGTGCTTACTCAATTCCCATGGAGGTGAGGGAGACAGCGACCACCAGCAAGTCGAGGATATTGAAAGAGTTCCTGCAGAAGGAGCCTTTGTGCAGGAAAGCACCGTAGGCTGTCATCTGGGGAGGAGAAGTAGTCAGGAGAGAGGCCAGGCAGAGCTTGGGGGCATGGTCCCTCCACAGCCCCGTGCTCCATGGCCTGCGGACCCCGTCCAGCTCAGACCTCTACCCTGTAGCCAGGCAGGACGCTGACTTCAGGTGGAAATCCTCCGTACTGGACTGCACTGGCTGGAGATCAAGTACTGCCCAGTCATTCCATGAATTAAGGAGAAGAATAAAGAGACTTTGGAGTGGGGGCAACACGCAGCAGCTGCTTGAATCACTCTTCCACAGAGTTGCTTTCTCTAAGTTTTTCTTAAGGGAACGTCAGAATAAAGGTGCTGGTGCCATGGCCCATATGTCCCTGTGTCACAGCACAGCTGACTGGCTGCCTGATCTTACTGGACAGGCGACATGGCCTCTGGGGCAGGTCACGCACTACCAGTGGCACTGCATGAACTCCAGGGACATGAGGATCAGCCACAGCTTCTCCTCCCTGGGACCTCACGCTTATGTGTCAAGAGTAGGAGTGCCTTTGGCCAGAACGGTGTAGACCCATGTGCTGGGTCATGTGCATGGCCAGGACATGGGGCAGAGGGACTCACCTTCAAGACGATTTCGACTGTGAAGACAGAGGTGAAACCAATGTCAAAGTATCGGAGAATCTGGGGACAGAAGCACCAGGACCGGATGAGATTGGGGTGACATGGGGAATGCTCCAGCGTCTCCAAACGTCCTGGCATTGTGGTTTTGCCCTCCACTCTGTGGGCTGGGGAGCCCATCTAGCTCCGCAGAGCCTGCAAACCCAGCACCAAGGAGGCTCCTGAACTTCCCTCAGCTTTGCTGATTTTTCCAGTGCATGACCCAACCTGCAGCCTAGAATCAAGCTCTCAGTTTCCAAGGGAGGCTCGACCTGATTCACCTGAAAGCGTCTGACCCCCGAAGGCACTGAGTGCCCTGGAAAGCCCATGTGAGACCCCTCCTAGATCCTGCCAGACCCATTTGTGCCTCATGTCCCTGTGGCTACCACTGCTCGACGCCAGCAGCATTTCAGGGTGCTATACACAGCAGTGGTCCATTTTGCCACCTCACAGTATGTCCCTATCCCCATAAGCCACCACAGCCCCTTGCACACCCTGTCAGGTCATCCACTGAGACATGGAGCAGCAAAAACTTGTCCCAGCTGAGCCCCAAATAGCAAACACGACCAGCCTCTCCTCCAGAGCGTACTGAAATCACAGCTACCTGCCTAGGCGTGACGTCTGGCCAGCAGGTCTCTGCTTACTGAAGAGCTGGGGGTCTCCACGAGGTCTCCCCCACCCATCCCAATACTCCACAGCCACCCAGGCACCTGGTTGCGGAAGGACTCAGCCCGGATGGGATCCTCAGCTGCCAGCGAGATGCTGCTGAGCAGAATGAAGAGCAGGATGAAGTTGGTGAACCAGGTGGCATTGACAATTCTGTGGCACAGCACCCGAAACCTGCCAGGGACAGAAATTACATGGGATGCTGCAAGGGACAGAGGGACATCAGACAGGACCATGGTAACCTGGAAGAGGCTTGAGGATGGGAAGGCCTGGGCATGAAGGGATGCCTGTGCCAGCCCATCCACAGAGAAGACCTTTCCCAGTGAGCTGGTTCCCTTCAGAGCTGGTCATTACGCACAAGTAGGACCCCACTGGGAAGGGTCAGTGCCAGAGTACCCAAGCCAGGCCTGGCTCCACCGGGCAGGGAGAAGGGCGAGTGCTTACTTGTTGGTTGGGCTGAAGATGAAGAAGGAGCTGGCTTCAGGCATGGGCACAGCCTTCTCTTTCAGCTGTAGCTCTGCAAGGGGACGTGGACGAGGACTCAGCGGGATTTCAGGCTCATCTTCCTCATCATCACCTGCACAGGGGGGAAAAGGAAAGAATGACCCAGAGAGGGAGAAGGAATGTGACCTTATGGATCCTCTGATCCTGATTTGGCATCTCTGCCAGAAAGACTCCAGTACCCCAAGGCTGCCAGAGGATCACCACACTCTTCGCTCCTCACACAGCCACGTTCTGGCCCCATCCCTCAGCAGCTTTCCTGCTGCCCTGCCAGGGATGCATCTTACCTGGGAAGTCTGCAGAAGGGTAGGGGTCTTTGATCTCATTGACGTTGGATTCAAATTCATCCACTTTTAACTGTAACAGGAGAGACACAGAGAGGAGGACATGCAGCTGTGTGTGCAGAACTGCTGCCAGATGTTGCACGTTGGCCAGACCCTATCGTCTTGGAAGCCGTGTGGGACAAGCAGTGTCTCTGCTCAGCACACAGCACAGCTGAACAGGAGGTTTTGTATACAGGGGGTGCTGGTGTGGACAGAAAGGAGGTCTGTGACGCCTCTGACTTGCTCTGCTCCCCTCCACGTGGGTATGCACCAGCTTATCTCAACCACTGACAACTGGCTTTGGCCAAGGAAGTGAATCAGAGGAAAAGGATCCCCAGCCACGGGCCTGTTTCACCAAGCAACATGTCCTGCCGGGGCCCAGAGAGCCCCCATACCAGAGGAGCAATTCTGTCCCGGATCCAGGCTGGCTCCAAGCCTTTGCCAATCCTGGCTGGTGGGAGAAGAGTGGTCCCTCAACATGCACTCCCTCAGGCCCAGCCCCACCAGCACTGACCTTGGCTGTTGTAGGAATCCCCTCTCCCTTTGCCTTCTGCTCAAGCTTCTTTGCCAGCATTTGCTTTTCATCCTCAGTCTTCTCTGGGTAACCTCTGAGCAGAGAGGAAGAGGAAGCGGGAACTGAACTCTGGGCAGGAGGACAGGCAATACCATTCTGTCCCCTCACACCAAAGCACCTGCTTTGGGAGCTCCCACTGCCAGGGGCTGCAGCACTCACCGGGACATCTTCCGCCGCTTGCGTTCCTCTGCTTTGGCCTTCTGGGCTAAGGTCAGGCTTTCAGCCTCGGCCAGGTTGTCAACGGCAATGGCCAGGAAGACGTTGAGGAGGATATCTGGAGAGACAGCACTAAGGACAGGAACTTGGTTCCCATTTGGAAGAAGTGGCCAGAGCTTTTTGCAGTCTCCAGGGTGCCCTGAGAAACCTTTCTGGAACTGAGCCCTAGAGATGACCCTGGGTGGTGAACCCTAACCCTGCATCCATCCTGGTGAGTACTGAGCTCACCCAGCTCGGTCTTGATCAGTCACCCAGAGCTGCCCCCTCTGCACTCCCAACCCCAGCCACCGCCAGTGCTCTGCTTTGTTCCAGCCTGGGCTTTGCTCCTCTGCTGTTCGGAGCTGAAAAGGCAGAGCCCCCCATCCCAGTCCAGGGCTGCCGTTGCTATGGGGCTGGGCACAGGGAGCCTAGGCCTGGCTTCTCCGGCAGAGGATACAGTTCCCGCAGACAAAGAGGATGATGAAGTAGATGCAGACCAGCATGCCAGGAAAGGATGGGCCCCCATAGGCCATGATCCCATTGTACATGATTGAATTCCAGTCCTCTCCAGTCAGAATCTGGGAGCAGAGCAGAAACAGGGACTCAGGAGCCCCCACAGCAGAGCACAGCAGAACCCGCAGCTCCATCCTGCCCTCCTGGCTCTAGCCTCAGACGCTCACAGCCCCATAGCCAAACCCACCTCCCTGCTCAGTCCTGAACCTCTGTTACTGCTCGTCACCCCAGCTGCATTTCCTTGCTCCTGCCTTAAGTCACATCCCCTCCAACAAACCCACACCTCTCTGAGCCCCAGCTCTTGCCAGGAGACCCACAGCCCAGGCGAGACTCCCAGCATTGTGTCCTCCAGCCCCTGCTGCCCTTCCCCCAGCCCCATACCTGGAAGACACTGATAAGGGCCTGGGGGAAGTTGTCGAATGTGCTGCGCTGCACTTCCATGTCCTCGAAGTCAAACTTGCCGCCAAAGAGCTGCATGCCCAGCAGCGCAAAGACGATGATGAAGAGGAAGAGGAGGAGGAGCAGAGAGGCAATGGAGCGGACAGAGTTGAGCAGGGAGGCCACCAGGTTGCTCAGGGATGTCCAGTACCTGGGGAGAGGAGAGACAGGAGTGTGCAGCAGCTGAAAGAGTAGGGAAGGCCGCGGGCAGGAGCAGGCAGGCACAGGGGACAGACCACCCAGCCCAGGGGGATGTGCCAGCAGCCTATCGAGGGGGGCTCTGAACCAGCACCACTCTCAGGCTGGGCACTGGGACTGCTCCGGCCAGGCCACAGGAGGTAGAAAAGAAGCTCCAGGTGTGGTGTGACAGGCAGGACACCGTGCTGCCTGCACGGGACACCAGCAGGCAGGATGGGGAAGGAGGATGAATGCACAGACGATTGTGCCAGAAAGAGAAACCAGGAGTCCTGGCCCACAACATCCCCATTTACAACACCCCAGAACCCAGAGCAAGACAGGGACACCAGGAGACTTCCAGCAAGCCCTGCTCTGTCCTCTTCAGCCCTCCCAGACAATGTCCTGGAGACAGAAACCCCCAGCTTGGCCTTGTTCCTTTATGTCAGAGCTACCAGCCCTCCCAAGGGACACAGCCAGCGATGCCTGGGGGCTGTGAGCCACCAGCACCCACGGATCTCCCTTCCCAACCTGGTGATCTTGAAGATGCGGAGGAGCCGGATGCAACGCAGCACAGAGATGCCCAAGGGCGACAAGGTGCCAAGTTCCACCAGGATGGTCTCCAAGATCCCCGAACACACCACGAAGCAGTCGAAGCGGTTGAAGAGTGACATGAAGTACTGGCGCAGGCCCAGCGCATACATCTTCAGCAGCATCTCAGCCACAAAGAGGGCAAGCAGCACCCGGTTGGCATTGTCTGGGGTGGAAGATCCAGCCCATCAGAACA
>NW_010388230.1:6200-8208 GCF_000710305.1 Buceros rhinoceros silvestris | reverse complement strand
GGTCGCAGCGGGAAGGGAAGGAGGGCGGTGCTTTTCACCTCCCTCCTCCGCCCACCCATCCCCGGAGCTGCAGCTGCAGCAAATCAGGGAGCAACAGGAGAGGAAGATGAGGAGCAGGGTGACGTGCAGCTGTGTGCGAGAGCGACTGTGCTGAGCAGGTGAGTCCATGCAGCGTGTGTCCTGGGCTGTGTGCTTGTGTGTGTGCACATACAAGCTGTGTACGTGTGTGTGTAGCTGTACCCCGTGTGTCTGTGTGCGTGAGGGTGCAGGCAGGTGGCTGTGTGCATTGGTGTGCAGCTGTACGTGCAGTGTGCCTGTGCACACACGGGTGTCGATGGACACGCTCTGTTCACCATGCAAACCCCCATCCCTAAGGACATATTGCTGTGTGCGTAACTCTGCACGCGTGTTCGGTGTCAGCCGTGTGACGGTGCAGTGGGTACGGTGAACACACACGTGTGTGCAGGCTGTGTTTGTGTGCATGAGCCAGTCTGTGTGTGTCCAACAGCCCCTGTGCCGTGCCAGTGGGGCTGTGCGAGCACCCGAAGAAGCTCACGCAGGTCTCCAGCGCAGCAGGGTGGCCCGGGCCCTCCCTCTCCCACAGACTCTTTGCTCACCTTGAACCCGTGTCAGCCATTCTGGCTGGAAGTAGTGCTCGGAGGCGATGGAGAGGGTGTTCAGTGCCACCAGCAGGATGACAAGCCAGTAGAAGAACTTGGACTTCACCACGTCCCTGCACTTCCTACGAAACATTCGGTTCCAACGCCTCCACTGACGGCTGCAGAGATGGGCAAACAGTCAGCAGGGCCAGCCAGCGGGTCCTCTCCAGCCCGGGGCTGCCCCTGCAGACTGCAGAGCAAAGCCACTCCCGCTTCCTTCCCCAGGGACCTTCCCTGAAAAGGGTTGAGGAACATAACCCTGCCCCTGCTCTTGGTGAACATTGCAGTTCACTCACACAAACATCTCCTGGGCCCTTTCTGGCCTCCCTCTGGTTGGCTGCTGCAGGCCCAGCTCCTAATTCACAAGACATGCTCCATGGGCCATGCGAGGATGCTGGGAGCCTCGTTCACCCTGAAGTAGTTTTTTGTCAGTACCAGAGCAAAACTCCCTGTCTGCTCTCCAGAATGTTTGCTCTCCTGAGCACACAGCCCCTGGCTCTCCCCCAGAAACCGGTGGCTGACAAGAAAGCCTGGCCCAGTCAGGGCAGCAAGTGAGAGACTGTGCGAGCCCACATGCAGAGCAGCAGATGGTTCAGCCAGCCCATACTTACAAGTAGAGGATCCACTTGTTCATGCCCTCGATTTCATACAAGCTCTCAGTCTCTGACCCTCCTTCATCCGACGGCATCATACCTAAGGAGGGAACAACACCCCAGGCTCTCCTTGGAGCCCTTCGGAAGAACGTGTGGAGGGAACCTCTCCCAGGTGCACATCACGAAGAGCTTCTCCATCAGAAGTGAAATCAAGGACTATCATCCCAGGGAGACAGCAGTGAGAGTTTGGGCAGAAGGTGCAAACCAAGTAGAAGGCACCAGGAACACCCGCCCTGCAGCAAGAGCTGCAACCGTGCAGAGAGGCAGCCTGGAGAAGGAGCGGTGTGTACGTAGGCTGCCTCAGCACGAGACCCTCCCAGCACGGAGAGAACTGGGGTCAGTTGTGCTCTGAGCAAAGGCTGGGCAGCAGGAGCCATGCCAGCACTGGCCACAGGCGTGAAGAGGTGTTTCACCTTTCCCACTGTTTCCTGAGGCTATCTGCACACATTTATCACACACCTGGAGGCACCAACGATTATTTGGTGTGTACGTAGGCTGCCTCAGCACGAGACCCTCCCAGCACGGAGAGAACTGGGGTCAGTTGTGCTCTGAGCAAAGGCTGGGCAGCAGGAGCCATGCCAGCACTGGCCACAGGCGTGAAGAGGTGTTTCACCTTTCCCACTGTTTCCTGAGGCTATCTGCACACATTTATCACACACCTGGAGGCACCAACGATTATTTCGCTAGGCAGGGTGG
>NW_010388230.1:4108-6091 GCF_000710305.1 Buceros rhinoceros silvestris | reverse complement strand
CAGAGGTTCAGTGGCGGAGCTCCCCAGCCTCGCTCAGCCTTTGGCCAGATGCATGTATAGTCACCTCCTTCCCTGAGCCACTTCCAACCCCTCAATATTGTCAGGCAATGCAATAATTCCTGCATCTGCTAGCGTGTGAGCAAGTAACTCTGCGCTCTGCTCCGCAGGCAGAGGTGCACAGGCTCCTCTGGGCTCCTCACGGGCGTCTCAAGGGCACTTTGCCAAAGGGGACCTAGGTCTTGCTAGCAGTGAGCTAGCAGGAGGAACAACTTATTGATGGTTTGGGTCAGATTCAATAAAATGATTCAGGAATGAAAAACAAAAAGAGGAAGGGAACTCTTCTCAGAAGTCAAAGCATTTTGTTTCAAGGGTTTTCAAGCAAACCAGTCTTTGAGAGTCCTCCAAGTGACCAAGCCTTTGTGACTGCTTTGTGACCCTGCCTCTCTCGGATGGTCAGTGTTAGGAACCCAACCCTCACGCTAAGGGTCTTTGACCAAGCAGAGCTGGTACCTTCTCCCCTGGCCCGGTCGCTGTCCATGACCTCAGCGTGGGTGATCCAGTCCATGTAGCCCTTCAGATCCTCCTCCAGCTGCTGCTTCTCCCGCAGCTTCTGAAACGTGCCCCGTGACTTGGCCTTCTCACGCTCTTTGGTGAACTCACTGGGACAAGGCAAGCAGCAGAGCGAGACTCAGGAGGGGGACAGCGTGGAGGTCAGGGACCACAGCCCTGTGCCCAGCCAGTCCTTGCAGAGAGACAAAAGCCTGAAAGTCCTGATCACCCAGTGCTACCACTAGATCGCTCCCGTGACTTCCCTCATTCATGCTCCATGACGCAAGATCATGGGGGACCATTCCCTGATGCCAGGCAGGGTTTCTCCACCACCACTGGCTGCTCTTTGGGAGGTCCCTGCTGCAGGACACTGTGGTTAGACAGGCCAACCAATGCTACATGTTGGAGGCTGTGGGAGTTCTCCAGCCCTGCTAAGGGTTAGAGCAAGTGGGCTCTCGCCCATCGGGGTGAAAGCTGCCCCAAGCTCTTTGCGTGGGGAAGGTGAGATCATCATATGGCAAGTGAACAGGACACTCTTGTCATGATAACATGGAAAGACAGGGGATCTCACTCCTCCCATTCATTTCTAATTAATTTCTTGTCTCTGCTGGTCTCCAGCCAGACTGTAGATCTGCTGCCCAGCCAATCTGGTGTTGCCATGTGGTAGTGATAGGTCTCAGACCTATAACAATAATTAGACATACAAAGCCGCAGGAGCTATCAGGCCTTGGCTGGATTCTCCTGATCTCAATCACATTTTAGCTACATTTGCAAAAATATTTCAGAAACTTTGGCTGTGCCTGCAGCTTACTCTAGGGTGACCAGTGCCCAGCTGGTGCCACTGGTACAGCCAGTGCCAGGCCAGGGCCAGGTGCTGTGATCTGCCAGACTTGTGGATTTGAACTTGTTTTAGTTGTACTAATTATTAATATTAATCAGCCCTGCGCAGCTGTATGGTTCCTGCCTCAGGCAGTCGTGGACACTAACTTGAAAAGTAACTTGAGGCTAGAGGTTTTCTTTGCAAAAATAAGGGAGAGGAGTGGGAGAGGAGGAGGAACAGAACCTTTTCCAGGCTTTCTTCTTCTGCAGTTAAAACCAGCCCATGTCCACACTTGGATCGCACTCACTGGTCTGCAGGCAAAGAGTGAGGACAGGGTGGCACTTACCCACTGAGTACCCCCAGCACCAGGTTGAGGACAAAGAAGGAGCCAAGCAAGATAAGGCTGACGAAGTAGATCCAGGGCCACTCGTTCCCAATGGCATCATTCACCTGGTGAGGAGAGCAGCAGATGGAGCATTCTGAACGCACTGGCTGCTGTCTGTCCCCACTTAGCACCCCCTCGACAGCCTCCATGAGCTTTGTCCCCTCTAAAGTGAGTGCCTGGGATGGTGGCAGGTAAACCTGACTCTGAACCCTGGGCTCCTTACGACCCT
>NW_010388230.1:3585-3957 GCF_000710305.1 Buceros rhinoceros silvestris | reverse complement strand
TGGAGCAGATTTAACCATCAGCCCCATGTCTAGTCCTCAACAACAGTCTCCCAAGGACGGCCAATCATGGAGTTTTGCTGGAGAAGCATCCACTGGCCAGCCCCTGCTGTGCCTGCAGCCCTGCACAAAGGCAGGAGCCAGAGCACCCTCCTGTCTATCTGGAGAACAAGGACAGCTTGGGCAGCACCTGCAGAGATGCAGAAGATATGCCTGGAGCATTATGGAATGTGCATCACACAGAGAATCATCTGGTTGGAAGAGACCTTTAAGATCAACAAGTCCAACTGCTCACTCTGCACTGCCAGGGTCCCTAAACCATGTCCCTCAGCAGCACCTCCACACGGCTGGGAAACCCCTCCAGGGATGGGGACT
>NW_010388230.1:1887-2933 GCF_000710305.1 Buceros rhinoceros silvestris | reverse complement strand
CAGAGAGTGATAAGGTCTCCCCTGAGCCTCCTCTTCTCCAGACTAAACAATCCCAGTTCCCTCAGCCGCTCTTCATAAGACAAGTTCTCCAGACCCTTCACTAGTTTCATTGCCCTTCTCTGAACCCGCTCCAGCACCTCAATGTCCTTCCTGAAGGAAGGGGCCCAAAACTGGGCACAGCGCTCAAGGTATGGCCTCACCAGTGCCGAGTACAGGGGAATCACAGTATGAAGCTTGGTGGGGGCAGGACTTTCACTGGCGGAGAGACCTAACCCTTGCGTGGGGTCCTGTGTCCTGCAGGGAATTCTCTGCTCTGAGGCAGTCACCCCTGCCAAGCCAAGCATCACACCCAAGCCACAGGAGCCTACCCAGTAGAGGACTTCAGTCCATCCCTCCATGGTGATGCACTGGTAGACAGTCAGCATGGCGAAGCCGAAATTATCGAAGTGAGTGATGCCGTTGTTGGGCCCTGGCCAGCCGCTTCGGCACTCAGTGCCATTGATGGTGCAGTGTCGCCCGTGGCCAGAGTTGGTGCATGGGGCTGGCTTCTCTGACCCCACTGTGGCAATCACATCTGAGGGGGAAAGCCGTGGTGTGAGCCCAAGGCCAAGCAGGGCAGGTCCCAGCACCTCCCAGTCTCCTGCAGAAGCTTTCCAAAAGGAGCTCCTTTCCTCGCCTCCCCAGACCACTGAGCCATGTGCTGTACCCAACATCCTTCGGTCCTGCTACACTCCTAGGCCTGACCCTGGCAAAACCAGACTTTCTGCTACCCCCAGAACCACTGTGGTCCCCACAGCAGCCACACAGAGACTCCTCTGTCATATCGCCCCCTTGCCACAGCCCCACCTGTCCCGAGGTAGTAGCAGGTCTTGTGCATCCTGCCCTTGAAAAGCTCTTGCCCAACAATAGCGTAGATGATGATCATGAAGAGGACCAGCAGGGCAATGTGGAGCAGGGGCACCATGGCCTTGATGATGGAGTTCAGGACGACCTGAAGGCCTGCACCAAGGAGAAGGGAGAGGAGGTCAGCCAATTCTGAAACAGCT
>NW_010388230.1:0-1714 GCF_000710305.1 Buceros rhinoceros silvestris | reverse complement strand
GCCAGATCCTCTTACAAGCAGCTCCTGAAATGCCCCGTGCCAAGGGGAGTGGGGCAAGGTGGGCTGGATCTGAAATCTCTGAAGCAAGAAATCCTTCCTCAACCCACCCTGCAAACACGTGGAAGACCCCAGCAGAGCCAGGTGCCAGGCAATGCTGGAGGTTGCTTCATGTCCCTCCATTTGTTCTCTTTCTCTCTTCCTGGCTTCCCATCACCTGAATTATGGGAGAAGGAGATCCCTGCCCTGAGAACCTGGAGTGAGTTCCTGGACCCTTGTGCACTGGCCACCCAAAGGTGCTGACACCGAGCCATGGAGGGAGCTACATACGTGCTGACCTGCAGATCCCCAGTGTTGACAACTGGAAGCCGCAGACCCTCCATTTGTTCTCTTTCTCTCTTCCTGGCTTCCCATCACCTGAATTATGGGAGAAGGAGATCCCTGCCCTGAGAACCTGGAGTGAGTTCCTGGACCCTTGTGCACTGGCCACCCAAAGGTGCTGACACCGAGCCATGGAGGGAGCTACATACGTGCTGACCTGCAGATCCCCAGTGTTGACAACTGGAAGCCGCAGAGATGAGCAAGAACCTGTGGCCCCTCCACATCCACCTTCTGGCTGGGCTTGATCCAGCAGCAACAAGACACCTGCCCCATGGCCCCCCGCCCTGGCCAGGCACAGGGGTTCAATCCACCCCCCAGCCCTTCATGCTGTCAGGGCACCCAGCACTCACTCGGCACTCCAGACACCAGGCGGAGGGGTCTCAGCACACGAAACGCTCGCAGGGGCTTCACGTCAAAGCCACCTTTTCCCCCTGAAGTCCCTCTCTGCTTCGCATTGACCTGCTCCAAGGTCATGGTGATAAGCCTGAAAGAGGCAGGGTGCAGGGCAGGAAGGAACGGGAAAAAGCAGAAAGAAGGGCAGGGGAAAAAGAGAAGGACAGGAGGATGGAGACCAAGAAATACGCACTAAGGAATCGGAGGTCTGCAGGCAGGAAAGCAAGGAAAGGGCTCTGCCAGCCATGGTCGGCCTGACCCAGGGAACTTAGCTCTTGGCTAAGTCCAACTCCCGGGCACACTCGTGGCTGGCACCACTCCACCGGGTGCCACTGTCACTGCTGAGCAGCTAAACACCCTCCCTGCTCTGGTGACCAGCAGACCCTCTGCCTGTGTGCTAAACCCCAGAGGACCCCATACCACTCTTATTCTCCAGGGCAAGGAGGCCTAAGGTGTGTTAAGGAGTCAGAGAGAAGGAAACAGGAGTTAGAGGATCCCAGGGGATGTCAGGGCATGAAAAAGGGGGCCCATGGGGGAGGGCCATGAACTGA
Source organism: Buceros rhinoceros silvestris (assembly GCF_000710305.1). NCBI lineage: Eukaryota > Metazoa > Chordata > Aves > Bucerotiformes > Bucerotidae > Buceros > Buceros rhinoceros. The sequence goes on along the minus strand of NW_010388230.1, from coordinate 392 downwards.
AGCTATGACTTGCCCCCAAACGCACTGCAGTCACTAGAAAAACTGATGTAGCTGATGGGCTGTGGCCCAGGCCTGGCACAAGCTGAGCAGCAGCAGCTTCCCCTCCTCGCGTTACCCTAGAGTCACGATGGAAAAGTCGAGCACGTTCCAGCCGTTCCGGAGGTAGGCGTCCGTATGGAACAGGAACCCATAGGCAATTATCTTGAGCATTGCCTCGATGGCAAAGAAGATCAGGAAGGCGTATTCGATCTTCTCCTGGGGATTGGAAAGGCAAGTGGGAGAGGACACTTTGTTAGAGCAGTCTGTCACCTCCCTTGCTGTGCACAGCAGCTCCCGCGTGTCACTGCCTTGGCCCCTGCTCCCACAGCACGTCTCTGGTTCTCCTCCCTGTT
>NW_010388229.1:2119-5055 GCF_000710305.1 Buceros rhinoceros silvestris | reverse complement strand
GGTCTTGGACGCTCTGGCGGGAAAAAGAAAGCCGATGGAAGGGATAACGGCTGGCTTAGATAAGGGTTTCTTTCTCGAGTGGGAAGAGCAGAGCCTGTTTCAGAAGGGGGTTGTCCAGACATGTCCTATTTCATACCCTGAAGGCGTCCCTGGATCAGCAGAAGTCCCCAGCCTTGATGCACAGCCGTGGGCTGGGTTCTTGTGCTGGTGATGCGGTGGGAACTGCGCGGCTCTTGGTCCCTTGGCTGGGCCAAGGAGCAATCCCTGGCGTCCTCCCCTTACTCCAGGACACTGACGTGAGCATCAATTTTGCAGAGAAAAAGCTGGAAGGGCAAAGTTGGCACAGGAACGGGCAGCTTTGGAGGGCGACCCTTCTTCCCGGGCTTTGCTCTGCTGAGAGGCTGTGTCGAAGCAGCCGAGAGGATGCCCTGAACCGTGGCGTTCGCTTTGATGGCGCAGACCTGCCGACGCGTGCTCGGCGTACGCCGCGCTGGAGGAAAAGGCGTCCAGCGGCAATTTTGGCTTGAGTCAGCGTCTTGCAGGAGAACACAGGATGTGGCAACTGTGCTGGGAATCTATTTAATTTCTTTTTCCCTTGGAAAAAGAGCAAAAAGCCTGCCTGGAACATCCCGCAGGAGGAGGAGGAGGCAGTGGGGGAACCTCCAGACCTCACCTGGCAGATAGAGCTGGTGGTGCCCATGCAGCCAGCGGCGAGTTTGGAAACTTCTCCTTTTGTAAGGGCTCCTCCTCAGAGCAAGTTGCCCAAGGGCTCCTGGGCATGCACGAGTGCAGCTTGGCTCAGGCGTGGAGCTCAGCGCAGCCTGGGGCTGGCTTTGTGCTCCACGGAGCGGGTAAGGGGACACGGTTGCTTTTCCATGGTAACAATCGTGATGCCGCACCGAGTGGTCTGGAGCCCCCAGCGCTGCTTTCACAAAGAATTCAGGCTCTGCATCAGTTGTCAACCCTGGGGAGGGGGTGTGCTCCCCTGCCTGGGCTTTTCTGTAGCTGATTGGGACTTTGGGCTCCTTGTGGAGTGTGGGAGGTGTCTGGAGGCCACGCCAGGTGCCTTGGGGTGGGGGGTGTCTGTATTTGAGCTTGCATCTCCAGAAGCTGGTCAGTGCCACTCAAACGCCAGCAGAGCCCCTGTCCCAGGGAGAGATGCAGCCGTGCCCAGCTCCTGTGGTCTCCTGCGCTCTGGGGGCTGGAGCTGGGATGGCACAGGGCTATGAGAGCCTTCTGCACTCTCTTGGTTCACGTCAGCAGAGGGGCTGGGGTGCAGGCAGCATCTTCCAGTCCACCAGTTTCTCTCGTGCTGGTTTCATGCCAGGATGAGCTGCAATTAGGGTTTCTCTGAGCGGGAGGGAGGGAGAAGAGGCTGCTGGGGGTGTTGTGCTGGCAGAGCCCCTGCAGAGAGGGGCTGGAGAGGGCGCAGGAGCGGTGGGAGGGAGGTGGCAAAGCTGAACCAGGTGGAGGCTGCCAGGAGCCCTGGGGAGGAGAGATCCGAAACACGTGTCAGATAAGATCTTAATTCCTCTCTGCCTTTGTTCTGCCCACAAAGGGAGTCTCCTCTTTTCCAACGCCAAACATTCCTATTTCTGGAGCTCTCTTGCTGCCGCTCTGGTTCATTATTGACCATCCCTTCTTCCTAACAGCAGGAGCTGAGCGAGCCCGCGGTGATGGGGATAGGTCACTTCAGCACCCCCGGAGCAGGCACTGGGGTTCACAGCCTTGCCAGTAACTGGATGAACTGGGGCTGTAGCTGGGACAGGGACAGGGACAGGCTGGTGGAGAAGGGCTGGCTGGCTCCGCTTTGTGGTGTCACAGCCTGGCAGGAGAGCTCTGCTCTGCCAGGGCAAGGGCCGCCTAAAAGCTCATGCTGCTGCTGGGACAGGCAGAGCTGTGCACATGGGTCTGGTGGTAAAATCCCTTTGAGGAGTAAGGTCAGGGTTAGGGAACAGTCACGTTTTGCCTTCGTGCCTGCGTTTGCCACAACAAACTCAGCCGTGGCCGAGCCTGGGCTCCTGGGCGAGGCTTCCCCCATGCCTGTCCCTCCGGAGAAGCTGCAGCAGGAGCAGGGAGGTCACTGGGGCTGTGTCCTCTGCAAGGGTTTTCTCACTGGTGGAGGGGTCCCTGGCCGTGGGAGTGATGCTCCCCAGCAGTTCTGCCCATTCCCCCGGAGCAGAGCTGCTGTGGGGCTGGGGAGCCGCTGTCCTTGTGGATGACCCTGAGGAGGCTGATCCTGTATTTCCTCCCACCAGAAATACACCGTGTGTCCAGCCCGGTGTGACTGGAAAAGCCGGTTGTTCACCGGCGGGTGGGGACGGGGCAGCTGCGTGCTGAGCTGCAGCGGCTTCATGTCGCTCCCGATGCCTCCGCTATTTGTGTCGGCCGAGAAGGCGTCTCCTGTTCCGGTCACTGGATAATGATGTCTGGTGCAGCTAAATGAGTCTCCAAAGTGACACCTTTTGCGCCCGTAACCTCGTCTTACAGCCCACGTGTGGCAAGAAAATTGCAGGTTCCTGCCCTGTGGCTCCTCTTTCGAACTCTTAATGGGTGGGTTTGGGTGCAGCCCTTCCTGCCCCCGGGTGGAGGCTGCCGGGGCGTGGGAGGCAGGTACTCGGCTCCCGTCCCTCCCGCAGTCTCCTCTGTCCCCTCGGGGAGCGGCGGTGGAGGACATGGACACAAGGAGGGTTTAAGGTGCTTGAGCTGAGACCTGCGTGGGGTTGTGCTGTGTGAAGGGCCCTTCCCCTTGGGGCGCACCAGTCATCGCCCTCCTTCCTGTCCCAGTGGGAACAGTTCCTCTGGGAACATTAATGTGGATCCCATTTGATTATTGCTGCGGGTCCAGCACTGTCTGCCCCACTCTGCTGAAACGCGGCTACGAGCCAGAGCGACAGCAGTGGGAACGTGGGTCGGCAGCTGGGGCAGGAGCGCTG
>NW_010388229.1:1039-1989 GCF_000710305.1 Buceros rhinoceros silvestris | reverse complement strand
TGGTCTCCACGGCCCCTCACACAGTGCGGAGCTGGCTCCCAGCAGTACCCGTGTGGAAGCACGGCAGGATGCACCGCACCGAGCATTGCTGTCTCTCCTCATCAGCCAGGGTCACCTGCCCTCGAGTTTCCAAGGGAGCAGGACCCCGGCAGCGTGGCTGGAGCAAGGATTCGTGCCTCCCTAAGGGCAGCCTGTGCTGGGAGTGGGATTCCCGCATGGCGGGGGGTCGCAGGTCCCCTCTCCCTACCCAGCACTGCCCACCAGGCTCCTGCCTAGTGCCCATATAAGGGCAGGGAGAAGCTGAAAGGCGCCTTGTCTGAACACTTCCTCCCTCCTTTCCAGCCCTGGCGATGGCTGCAGCCCGGCAGGACCCGGCTGCTCCTGTGCTGCAGCCAGGAAGGGCCGTGGATCCTGTGAAACTGCAGCTCCCCTGGGCTGAGCACTGGCCAGGGTCTGCCCCGTGCCCTCCCTGCTTGCTGCCAGCGCCACCCCGATGCTCACGCCACGCTCTGATTTCCATGGCCCGCCGTGCTGGGGTGCAGGAGCCCCAGCTAGCTGAGAGCACCAGCCTTGGGGGCGTGTTTGGGGTTAGACCTGCCCCCAGCTACCAGCATGTTTCACCTGCGACTCCAGGACTGGGTCCCTCCTGCAGTCAGGCATGGTTTTAGGGCCAAGTTCCTGTATCCTTAACTTTAGAGGGGTGAAAACCCGGTGAAGGCAGAGAACACAGAACTTGTCAAAGGACCTGCTTAGCCTTGTGGTTAGCTTCTCACTTGGTGACTCTTCCTAGCCTGGGTTTCTTACAGCTCAGCAACTCGTGCGTTCGTAGCCAGTACAGGGGCCCGGTGCCCCGTCCTCGGGGTGGGATAAACCCTCTTCTTAGCAGCATCCTCGAGCAGCACGGCAGGGCCAGCAGCCAGTGCCCCGGCTGGGAGCTCTGGAGGAGAACA
>NW_010388229.1:0-997 GCF_000710305.1 Buceros rhinoceros silvestris | reverse complement strand
AGCGCCAGGAGCAGGTGGGCAGGCCCCGCAGCCAGTGCCCAGGCTGGGAGCTCTGGAGGAGAACAGCCTTCAGGGAGAGCAGAGCGGATCAAGGACACACACAGCCCCTCTGCCCGCCGGTCGCTGCGGCTGAGCAAACTGGAGCTGGTGCTTTGCAGAGCAGCTGGCGGGACTGACTCACCCCCTCCTGATCCCCTGCCCGGGCGTGTGTCAGAGGTCTGATGTCACAGCTCTTGGTTCCTCCTGCCCTGGGTAACCCCCCGAGGCTGCTCCTTCCTCACCAGGGATGTTCAAGCGGTGTTCTTTACCCCAGGCAGCAAAAGCTGGGTTTTATCCTCTCCCTCTTGTTGCTTCAAGCAAAAGGAGAATTCTGCCTTGAAACGGGTCCCTCGTGTTCCTCTGACGTGCTTTGGTGTCTTGCTTGTACGAGCATCCTCCCGAGTGGGCTCTGCACCTGCGTCATGAAGTCTTTGCTTTCTGAAGTCGCGTTAGTTGGAAACCTGCTGTGACTCGTGGGTGACACCGTCTATCCAAGGGCTGCTGCGGTGCCCCATGACTGTGAAGAAGGGATGGGGGCTCCGATGTGCTTCCAAAACCTCCTGGTTTGCAGGACGGCAAGAGGGGATGTCCCTGCAGTCAGAGCTTGGAGTTCTGGTGTTTCTTCACTGCCATAACCCACACAGCCAGGGCCGAGCTCTCCTGGGCGCCTGCCGGTGCCCTCTGCAGAGCAACGACATCCCCTCTTGCTCCAGACGAACTCTCCAAGCCGCAGACACTGCGGCCCCGGAGCTGCTGATGGGGCCAGCTGGGCTGTGGGGTGCACGGAGCTGTCTCAGCCCGCAGCCCCTCTGGATCCAGCTTCGTCTCGCCCAGCACGGGAGCCCAGCCAGCACAGCCCTCATCCTGCCAGCTCCTCCTCTGCAGAGCCAGCCCAGCTTCCCCACCCGGGGAGGGGTACGGGGAGCCCCTGTGCTCGGGGAAGCGTTTCCCTGCTCCT
>NW_010388228.1:10383-20053 GCF_000710305.1 Buceros rhinoceros silvestris | reverse complement strand
AATTTCTTTACAGAGGGTAGAGAAGCATTGGAACAGGCTGCTCAGGGAGGTGGTGGAGTCCCCTTCCCTGGAAGCATTTAAAAGATGTGTGGATGTAGTGCTGAGGGACATGGTGTAGGGAGCCTGGTAGTGCAGTGTGACCAGTTGGACTCAATGATCTTAAAGGTCTCTTCCAACCAGATGATTCTGTGATAGAATCTTGAAATTGCATTACGTTAAAACAATATAAATAAAGAAGTTTAGCGTGTTCATATGGCAACATAAGTAAGAATGAGTCATTGCAAGACAATCAGTTCTAGAAAAAAGGTTTTGCTAGTTGACATATAGATATTTCCCACAAATATAACATGGTATTACTATAACTGTCTCTATGCAATTGACTTTATGCTTTTGTTCCCTGTGATACATATATAAAAATTGAGGGGGTTTCTTACCAAAATGGAGACCAAATGCTGATTTGCCATAACCATACAACAAGATTTATTTTCAAATGAGTTCTGGCTGGTTGGCAAAGCCACCATGTAAGTGTTAAAATGTGAAAGATTAAGCCCCTCTGAAGAGAGGGCATGACAAAGTGTGCCAGGTGTGTTACTCAGTCTGTCCCTCCATGTCACCTTCGGGAAGACAGGTATTGGCAGCGTGGGGGTCAGAGCTGGTAAGTGGAAGGGGGAGATGTGGTCGCTGGGAAGAGCATGTGGGCTCTGTGCTGGTTGAGGTGTGAATTTACTGGTTTTTGACTGGCAGAACCTCCCCAGGGCAAAATAACCCTTTCACCAGTGTGGGGAAGGGCACATGCAGGAAGTCGCATTTCCACGTATCGAAACACAGCTGAGCTTCATGGCATAGTTCCACAGCTCAGATAAAGTCCTTCCTATAGTAGCACGCTCATCTCTGCCTATCCTGCTGACGGAGTCCCTAGCCTCAAGTGTGGATCAGCTGATCTGCAAGGTAATTTACAGTGTAAATTGGGTGAAAGTCTCTCTTGGTTCATCCTCCTTCATTCACTGATGTCTCCTCAGAATTCTTACGCTATTCTTACTTTTTTTTTTATTTTAGATCTCTTTTGTTGATTAGCTTTCTCTACTCTCTTGTCCCCCTTTTCTGCTCTTAAATCACATATTTCAGGTTGTGCCGGTTTGAGCTAAACTTCCTGGTTTGAGCTAAACCTCCTGGTTTGAGCTGAAACTTCCTTGTTTTTTATTAAAAGTTTGTTTCAGTTTCCGAATGCAAACCGAGGTGTGAATTTCTTCCTTCCCCTTTTTAAAACCCTTCTGCCTCTGCTAAGGCAGACGGAATCATTACGGTAATTTGAGGAGTGGATACCTCGGACCCTCAACCCGTAACACAGGTTTAGATCATTCCTCATTTTGGGGGTTTGGATTGAGACGTAGTATCAAGACTTGATTGATAACACTGCCGCTGTCTACAGCAAAGTCCTTATACTTTTTTTTCTGGGACATTTTGAACTAGCAGTTGATGCAAACAAGATATTAAAACAGGGGGAACATAAGTCTCTGGTGCAGGATAATAATTCAGGTGTTTCAGGTTTTCTCTCCCCATTTGTCTTCTCCCCGATATGTTCCCATCATTCTTCTGGTCTTTCCCTCTATGCTCTCTATCTAAATCCTACATAACGTAGTCTTTTCATATATATGCTGTCCCCCAGGCTTGCTGGTCTCTTAAAACATGTGAATCTAGTCTTACTATTTTCTCACTATGGTGCTGTTGCTCCAGAACATTTCCTGAAATTTTCTGGAAACTCTGTATCTTTGGTTCAGCACCTTTCATTAGCACTGCACTAACTACATTTTTTATTATCTTCTTTCTTGTGCCTTCTTACCTGATCAGCATCCCATCTCTATTTTAATCAGCTTCTGATCTGATGACAGGCTTTTGGTAACTTTTAACCTTAAAACTGTTGGTTTTGGTTTTGTTTTGTTTTTTAACTGTGCTGTTTGTATGTGTGTTAAGATTCAGGCGGGGGTGCCACCTCCTGGCCCAAAAATGTGTGTATGTTTATATGTAAGAATCATGAGTGAAGTGATTCAACCTGTAAACCATTCCATCACATGTAGCCTGCTGGAGTAAATTGGTTTTGGTAGTTTTCAGTGATGTCTCAGATCTTTTTGCTTCCTGTTGAAGCTCCTTCCTCTAATGCATATTAAGCTATTTAATGATATACAGAAGACTCATCCTAGCTTTGAAATGCAATGGAGGTGACTCCTTGGTTACCCTTACACTTGAAATCTGTCTTGTCATTCTCCAGATGCCCTCCTCTGGAAAGTCCTTGTTTTGTTTGCTTTCTCCTCTAAGCATCAACTGCCCCAAGCTCCTATCTGTTGTGCAGCCAGGTGTATACACAGTTCAAGAGGAGCAGCATTTCTAAATCTGCTTCTGACAGCTTCAAGAAAACAGTTTAATGATTACCGGGAGAATGGTCATTTTCTAAAGCTGAGATAGTGGAGAATCTAAACAGCAGGAGAGCAGGTTGTGATCCCTACTGTGTTTCTACAGCAGTGGGTTTGAGTTTTTGTCAAGGTGATGTCATGCAGGCCGATACTTAGGAACATTCCATTACAAAATAATGGGAGCAGATGTTTTCAATGACAAAATGGAGTAAGAACGACAGATGAATGCAATCTGCAAGTAGACAAACATGAGTCTGTAATGCTTTTAAATTCATCATGGGGTAAACCCCAGAACTGAGCCCCCCTGAACTCAGATGTTTCAGTTTTGGCTCTTTCCTTCACCTGTTTCCTTAATTTTTATTTGCTTCTTCGTGGTGGTCTGCTGCCATGTTTTTGTCATTCCTGATTTGAACCATTGTAAAGATTGGTAGACTTTTCCCTTTAAAGCAGACCAGGATTTGGAAATCCTCTTGCAACTCTTGGCTTACTTGACAGTCACTTCACATTTGTTGTTCAAAATACGGTGCAGATCATGCAAATTAAACTTTTAAAACACAGTTCTTGACAACTTAAACTGTTGTTAAGCATACTTAGTTATTATTTTTAAATGCAATGCTAGCCTCAAATGACTGATACTGTGCAATTTTAAAATACTGTAACATCAGGTATGCCATGTTTGAATCAAGGGTTTGTTTCCTTTTAAGTAGGAAGGATATGCTTAACGAGATCTTTTCCAGCTGGCTGGTGTAACTTTGCAAAGTAGGTTTTATTGTTTGGGATTTTGTAATGGAATGGTCTGGGTCTCTAGTTTCCTGCTGTTTCTGTGTACGAGAAAGAAAACTCAAAGGGGCTGTAATTGTATATCATGGCTGATACCTTGTCACTGCATAATTTCTGTAGAACCCACAAGTGACTCTGAGTGAATAAAAACTGTGCTCGTAGCACTGAAACTGCTTTCATCTAGGTGGGGGTTCAATCTTCTTTCCCTTACACCTTCTTGTATTTGTATGCAATGTGTGTGTTTGAACAATGAAGCATAAACATTTCAAAACCCTTGTTCAGAAAAATAAAAAACAAGTAGTCATTGCAACAGATGTTACCATCTCTTCCCTGAGGGCACAGACAGCCAGAACCCAAATTCCTTCTAATTACCCCAGTAACAGACATATGCACACACGTGAGAATGCAGAATTATGTACTTCTAGCTGGGGAGGCTCTGACAGGACAAATAAAACAGGAATGTAGGCCAAATTTTAGACCAGTTTGAGACTTTGGAGGTTAGAGTGGATTGTAAAAGCAGGTCAGGGAAGTGGGGCAGGGCAATTGCTGTGACTGTGACAGCCCTGCCTGGAGAACAGTAGGGAAATCGCTGAGGCAATGACTTTGTGTCTAATGAGGGAACCAATGAAAGATGTGAGGAGTTGGGTAGAAGGAAGTAAATTTACAGTAGGCTTGAGAAAGAAGTTCAGGTTCCACCATTTAAAGTCAAGAAACATGTACTTTAAGTATGCTTTATTTCCAGTTTTTCCCATTAGTAATAAATGAATTACTCATAGGCCTGCCTCATTACCGCCAAAATTGTTCTGAAGCCATAACAGTTGTTTAAAAAACAAAGGCCCGGTAAGCAGGTGGTGAACTTTCTGGAAAACGTCAAGAGATTTATGGTGTTGGGATTTGTTTTATTATGGATGATTTAAAGTGGAGAGGAGCTTGGGGAGCTGGCAGAGCTTCTAGACAAGGCTAGAGCTATGTATTTATTTCTTGGCCTCTGCAGCTCTCTCGGTGAGGAAAGGCAATTTTCAGGACTGTGTTTTGTTGGATAGTAGAAGAAAGGCAGCTACCTTGTTTGTGATCTAAAGAGACCTCCAGAATACAGGATCTTGAAAGGGAGCTGTTGGATTGAGGTTGATTTTGTCTTTTTGTTGTTTGTTGTACTTTTTGGTGGTTTTTTTTCCCCCCTCCCTATGAGCAGAGATGAGCTCTGAACTGCAGATGGAGATCTGACACATTTTCTTGTTTCCAAACAGGAACCAAATGTAGAGTGGTAAGACTTAAAAGAGGAGTCTTTTAGTTTGTGGTTGCTGATTCAATCATGCTGGACAAAGTCATAACTCCATCTTTTCTTTCGTAGAGGATTGGATTGCATTAACTAACTCTGCCTAAGCAATTGTTTTTATTTTTTTTCATTAACAGGAAGAAATAATGTTTTATATTCTTAGATCTTCCTGGATCCCTATTTTAGAAACTGAATAATTCTTAATGTCTAATTACCTTCTGATTACTGGAATGCCTATATTTTCCAATGTGTTATCTAGATGAAAAAATATTCTTAATTTTTATAAGAAATATTTTTTATTTTCAATTTTATTAGGGATTAGCTACTATAAATATATATCCTTTTGTTTCCCACTTATGATATCCACATACTCTTAACTCTGTGTTACGAATGTCAGCAGTGTACACAGCCCTGCTATGTGTTCTCTATGGTAAGGGCTACCAAGTATTATAATGGATGTATCTGTCCTAATCCTCTCATTTTACAGAGAAGCATGAAATGATGTCAGCTGATGCCATTTTTTTTTGTTGTTGAACTACTACTTCTCTCTGCATACGTTGCATCCAGAGTGTGTCTGGTGTACTCCGTTTAGATTATTGGAGCCTTCTGGTAGCAAAGACTGTTAGATCTGTTACATCCATGACCCTCCTTAGCCTTGACATCTGGATGTTTGTAGCATATATGTGGAAAAAGTGGATGTGCCAGCTATGTTCTAATCTCAATAACAGGTGGATCAGGAATTTCACTGGGGCACTGGGCTGGGATTGACTTGGCTTTTCAGTGTTTTTAGAAGAGATTTGTCTCTTTGTGTAAGGTTTAAATAATAGAGATTTGTGCCTTTTCCCCCTCATTTGTTTATTTGACTAATGTTCTTAATGCAGTAATTTGTACTTCTGGTATACTAAAAATTACAGAAGAGGTACTTTCTTGGCTCTAATTTATTCTGGTGGAGTATATATGTGCTTAGTATCTAAGGGTCAGATTTCTTGGGTATTTTCTTACTCCTTATATATTACTTAAACTCCGGAACTAAAATGCCATGCTGGTACTACCTTTAAGCTCTACTATTAAAGCATTTGTAATTATTTTTTCTGTCTCTTGAGATGCATGCTAAAGAACAGCAGCAATAGGAGCCATGTGGAAAGGGTTAATGAGTGCACAGAGTGTTTGCCTGAGGCCATAACTATGTTGAGTGCCCTGGCTTTACATCCTGCAGGGAGTCTGCATACACAACCTAGGCAACAGGCACTCTACAGCATCTCCCTGGGGGCTTTTCCCCAAATCTCCTGTGGAAGAGAGCTCAGCAGCTTGGGCAAAACACAGTCACCTTGGTGATATGGTCCTGCCAGACAACGTGCCTAAGCAGTCAGAATCATAAAGCTAAGGAGTTGTATGGTCCTGGAAGCAGATCTGCCAACGTGCCATTGCATATAGAAAGCATATGTCTGGAATTACCAGTTTTGGAAGAGCAGCCTCTAACAGCAGCCCTCTGCTTTGCACTGAGCTGCTGCCTTCAAAGTGTTCGGCTTTTGCTACGGGCCTTACAGAATAATAGCAAGCAGCAGGGCAGATGTTCGTGCTCAGTGTTTAAGATGAGTACATTTAACATTTTTAAAATTTTTTTTGCTGGGGTTGTTCTAACTTCTAGATTGAGTCTTTTTTGTAAGAGAAATAGAAAAGAATTTCCTGTGCTTACTATATTGTTAGGTGAATTTTTTGGTTTATGATTTGCTCGTCTTTGCTTGTTTTTCTTGAAAGAAATGGTACTTCCAATGATTTCGTGGTTAATGCATCCAACAGAAATATATCCATTTGGAAAAGCCCATTCTGGCCTGTTTTGGAACAGTGCTAGGCCTTCCTAGAACTCTGAATTCTTAGAGGAGGAATTTGGTCTGAAGTAAGTACAAAATATGTAAGGAATGACTTTACAAATATGTGCAGAAGAAGTTGCATTTGAATGGGTTTAAACACTATGTACCAGAAATAGAACCATCGTAGCTGTGGTGGAGCTTCATGGCACTGCACCCTGAGGAGTGCATGAGGTAATTTGTTCAGGTGAGTGTAGGTTTCTCTCTACTATGATGACAACCAGACAAGCGCTGATGTCTGTCTGTTTGCAGCTGTGTTTTCAGAAGTTCATCTGAGGAAAAAACCCACCTGTGTATGGTATCTTATATCGTCATGTACATGTTTGTAACTGTGTCTGCTTTCTTCCCGTTATTTAGTACTTTCTTTTTGAAGCTTATTGGTCAAAATTATTTAAAACATGGAGTCGTACACAAATGCTGATCAACACATGCCTTGGGTATGTCCTAGAAAAATAAGTTATGTTGGTGACAAACTAAGCCTCAGTCTCTTCTCAGGGGTGAATTGTGATTGGTTTCAGAAATAGTACAGCCGTTCTTTGGCTGAACTATCGTGATGGAGTGCTGGGATTTTTTTGTGTTTTTTTTTTTTTAATTAGACTCTGTGGAATAGTATTTGTACGTATTTCCTTTCTTTGCTTGAGTTTTGGTACTTTTTTTTGCTTTCATCTGCAGTGAGTCAATGACTTACTAGCAAGGGTGTGTTTAATGAATTTCTGTGAGGAGAGGATACAGTAAAAGAGCTAGAAAAAACTGGTGATTAGAAATGTGTAAGGGAAGAAGTATAGACAAAAGTGAATTGTAAAAGATGCAACAGGCTCTGGCATGACATTTTTCTTGTCTTTTTTTCCAACACAGAGCAATGCTCCGTGTTGTTTTCCTGAAGCTGGTCTGAGTGAATGTATTATTCATGGATATACTTGTATTATAATGGCAATTTTAAAATCAGACTTAACAATCCCATAGAGTTGATACCAATGATGCACAGAAATTACTGAAAAAAAATCTTCATTTTATCAGTCGTAGTTTTAAAATAGTTAGGGACAATGGAGTTCAGAAGTGTCACAGCAGAGTGTTTAAAAGTGCACCTGACTGTGTCCTTAAAGAGTGAATGTCGCAAATAAATCCCGAAACAGGGCATGCTGAGTGAGCAAACAGGTGGATCACCTCTTCCCAGCCTTGACACTCAATTAATAGATTCCTCTGGGGTTAATGGGATTGACACCAGGGCAGTGGTGGGTAATGTAACGGAGTCAACATGGCATATCACTGTAGACACTTCGGGCTTGTCTCGGTGCCTTTGGACAGGATAGTAATGTAACTGGAGTATCATAGGAAGAGAAGATTTACCTTAGACTAAAATCATTATACAGCTTCAGAAAGATGAGGATTATTGTATCATCTTTCGATTAGATACATTTAATTATAAAATAACTTCAGCATGTGGGAGTGTATTATAATTTTCATATAAGATTAGTGAATTTGTCATTCTGATGCCATCCAGAGATTTCTGTTAATATTGCAAATCTGCTAGTTTTCAGCTGAGTTGGGATGATGATGATGACTATTGTTGTTTTGCTAACAGAGTTTTTTCAAGGAGGTGGTACTGCAGATATGTTTAATTTGTGTTCCCTGTTTTCAAAAAGGACACCATGGCATGAGGTGTCACATACATACACCATAAACACTACTGAAATTTTTAATATCTCTGATAATTTTCTAATGAAATCAGAAGGTCTTTATTGTCTTTTAACTTTGTTATTTACCATTAAAGATCACTTCTGAATTAAGTTCTAAACATAGCACTCTATTCCTTATTAGTAATTTCGCAGTTGATTTTACTGTTTATTGTAGCCCTACTTTGAAGTGCTGAATAGTGAAACTTAGGTTAGAGAGTTTACTGCTTCCTTTGCGAAGAACTGTGGAGCTTAGCCTTTGGCAAGTCTCTGGACAATGTAAACCAAACAAGCTACGGCCTGTGGGGCAGATACTAAACTTACAGTAAAACCAAGACAGATTTCTGGACGTTCTTTTTTTGCATGAGTATCTGATGTCCTCCTGCCCAGCTTTGATTGTTAACCTCCTTTTTCTTTAAAGCACCTTAGGAGACTCCCTTGACCTTTCCTAGGAGCTGAGGGGGGCTTTGCCACAGGTTTATGAGCCATGGGAGACTTTGTTTCCTAACCAACTGAACCCCAAACCTGAAACCCACAGGAAAACCCACAGCATGTGATTCACAGCTTGTGAAAGAGAGCTGTAGCTTTCTTAGAACCCAGCTTTTTCAATATCCATCTTTTAGTGGATGGGAGAACATGCATTTTCTTTTGAGAATGTTGCTGAGTTACAAGGCCTGCAGAATTCAGTCCTCTACTAACAATTAAAAAATTTTTTTTTTTTTGCTAAAATTGTGCATTTTTGTCTCTAAAGAGATAACTCAGAACTGAAAGGTCTTGTTTCACCTAAGGCTTTTCTGCTAGATTTTGCTGTTTAGATGAATATAAATCTAATTATTCGGTTAATTTAGTTACATAAATTTTCTCTACTGTAACTCAAAGCACAATTTCACCAATAAGCTTTTACTTTTACGGTTTACATATGTTGCGTTTGACTATCCTTTTTGTTTGTTTTGTTTATCAAAGAGAGGATAAAATAGTTTGTATTTTGGAGGGACAGAGGAGAATTGGATTTCAGAGAGATTTCCTAGTGAGTCTTCATTCTTTTCTTGTTCTCTAGCCTGGGCTTGCCTTACCATGCCTGGCCCCTGCCCCCTTGCTCCAAACCTGGAAATGGTCTCAATCACCTGCTTGCTGTAACTTGCTGAGACAGCAGGACAAATGGAAGACAATTGTGTCCTTGAATCTCAGTCTTCCCTGTAGTCTTCTGGCACCGCAATACCTTGAAGTGTTCCTGGCTGACCCATGCTATGGGGAGCTGCAGCATTCCTTGTTTTACAGGAGACCAAGGGTCTTCTTTGTCATACCGATCTGGAGCTGAAGTAACCCTTCTTTCAGCTGCATGCCTTGTCTCTCTCTCAGAGACTGCTGTTTCTGCTGCGGGTCTGACTCGACCTGTGTACAAATCTGCTCCTGAGCCAGAGGCGTTTTAGCTCTGCATTTTGGCACACAACAGTATGAATTCGGGTGTTAATACATTGATAGCCTGAGCTGTGCTTCAGCCCTTTAGGACTACGCTTGTGTGTGACTCTGCAAGGTTGTACCTCAGAGGCAGAGCCCCCTGGGTGCAAGCATAGGCAGAGAGAGCCCAAGCAGTGGTGGCTGCCGTTTTGAAGAGTGCAAATTCCCTGTATGTGTGAGGCAGCATTTCCCATGGCTTGTGCAGCC
>NW_010388228.1:6599-10218 GCF_000710305.1 Buceros rhinoceros silvestris | reverse complement strand
TTGGGACCATACCAGCCAAGAGACTAAACCCAAGTCCTGGATTGTCTTTACATTCGCTCTTGAGATCTCTGCCCGTTGGCTTTGTTGGACTCATCCTGGGTACTTTATTCTGTCTTCAAAACCTCCTTTTTTTTTTCCATAGGATAGTTGTTCTGTGGGTTTTTTTGTTATTCATCAGTATTACCATTTTGTCTGAATTTCTCCTACTTTATAAAATGGTTTCACATCTATTTCTGTCCTAGTCAGTGTTTCATACAAGGAAAAGTAGCCTCTTTGCATCTCTTGGAGCTGCGAGCTGCTGATTGGGAGAGTGTGTGTGTGTGTGTATTTTCTTTGAAATTCATGTGCATGTTCTGTGTCCATGTGGCAAATGTCTGAGAGAATTTATGGAGATTTTAGATGCACTGGCTGATAAATTGATAAATGTAGTTTTATTTAGCTTTATTTTTCTTTTCTTTTAATCCTTTTCTCCACTAAGTAACATTCTTCAAGACTTACATCTTGATTTCATCTTCATGTCCTTTCTAATTTCTCAAATTTTTAGAAATTTGCAGTTGTTGTTTCATACAAAATGCATGGCTGAAAAGTCAAGGTTGCAAAATCAAGTACGCAAAAGTTGAGAAATGCCTCTTGTGGGCTTGCCTGTGTAGCCTCACAGATATATATAAATATTAATAGATAAGTAAGTATGTACAAGGCTACACAGGCCTATAACATATATATATATGGGGGTTTTTTTTTCCCTCCTACAAAATCCTGCTAGATTCTATGCACAGCTTCTACAGTAGTAGCTGATGGCAGCTGTAATCATAATTACCTAATTCTGCCCTATTCTCTTTCCTGTCCAGTGTTCAGACCCTGATTTTAGAACCTATCCAGTGCAGGTAGGAATCAACAGTGAATTTAGCTACAAGTTCTGCAGAACATGTACAAACTGGCGTTACAGGCCTGAAATTGCCCAGATGCCCAGATGTCATTAAAAATGCGGAAGTTAGTTTTCTGACATCCAAGTGATTCCGCTGCGTAGTTTCCACTGTTTTTCCAAAGTGAATGATTCTACAGTTTCTGCACAATCTGTTTAATGGTTCTCTGCAATGGCTGAACACATTTTGACGGAGAATGACATTTTTCTACTGGTCCCTCTCCTTAGCAATGGATAACCTACTTGTACTAAAACTTCAGTATTTAAATTAGGAACAAATTATCCTGAAACAGGCACCGGACATGGGTTATTTCAACTCAGATGTTTGCAAAAGGAAAAATATGCTCATGAGTGAAGGAAGGAAGTTAGAATGGGTGTTGACAACCCGAGCTGTAGCTGGTGATACCAGTATCAAAAATGACACTGCCATGGCACTCTCAGGGGGGTTGGTGTTGCCTCTGTATTCTAAATGGTCATGACTGTGTCCTCAGCTTTGGTCCTTATATTGACTGTTTCACAGCTATAGTCTTCAAATAGACAGTTCTGCAGCTGTCATACATACATACATATCTTTTTTCACCTTTCGCATCTGTTCTGGACTACCGCTTTGTGACTACATTAAAAATAAATAAAAAAGAAAGAAAAATGCTTCAGTAGCCTGAGAACTGGGAGAGAAACTCTAAAGAATGAGGCTTTTGAATAACTGCACTTTTTTAGAACTGTTTGTGTCGTTATAGCAATTTTATGTATTCTATCTGTGTAAAAAACAAAACCAAAACAACAACAAAAAGAACCCTTGAACCAAAACCCAAAAAACTCCCACCAACTCGCCCATCCCCAAAATCATGCTGTGTTTCCAGAATGACATTTGTGTTCATATAGCCGCATTGTTGTGTGTCCAGCTAATGTTATGAATGCAAAAATAGCTACTAGTAATGCAAATATTTATTTATGTGCATGTAACTTTGAAAGTAGGAATAGATTCATATTCTGAATATAAGTAGTGCTCCTTGCTGATTTTCAGCAACTCACCCTCTTGTCTGTCCTGTTTTATGTAGTGCTAAATTGGTCCAAGAAAGGCAGGTTAAAACCCCAAAAGATTGAGCGGAATGTCAAGTATTTTCTCATCTTCATCCCTTATGTCTCAAGCTTTTTATTGTGAAAGTTTTCTTGTTTTTCTCATTGTTATCCACTTAGTCGAATCCTTTTTTAAAGAACAAAGATAAAACCCAGACCCCTATTCCTCAGCTGCTTCTGATACAGGGAAAATTGATCTAGTAGATGTAGCAGATGTAACGGTGAGTTGTGTTTCTGTACTGTGGTGTTTTCTGCTTTAAGATGGAAAATCAGATGTGTCTTATAAATCTGAATGGTTCATTCAAGCATGTAATCGGTGACTGTTCTATATGTTTTAGAGGCCTGTAGTGTAAATTATTTGTTATAGTAATAAAAATCTCCTATGTTTCCTTAGAGGACAATACTGGGAAAACTTGCAGCCTCACAATACCTGCAAATATAACATTGGCTACCTGATCTACTACAGCTATGACATTTACAGTAACAATTGTATTTCTTGATTGTTTTTAGAAATTGCCCCTTGGTTGCATGTATTCAGAGCAGAAGATGCTGTGGACTTCTCACAGTTAACATTTGACCCAGGACAAAAAGAGCTTATTGCTGGAGCAAGGTGAGAAGTCTGCTTTCTTTTCATGTTGCGACAGGCTGGATTTTGTTCTTTGTTGACAGGTAATATTGAGCCAAGTTCTAAGATCAACTTGCTCTTCTGTGACTCCCCTGACTTCCAGACCCACTAAACTGAACATTATGTTTATTTATTTCTCTTATTCCTGACCGGAGTTAAAGATGCACTGCCTGCTATCAAGGATACTAATAATAGTTCATGCTATTTCGTTTTTAAGAGGACTGGTGGAGTACTGGTGGAGTGCTCTCAGACTTTGGATGGATAAGGTAGAACACACAGATGCTGTATGACAATGTGACAAAAGTTACCATAGGATAAAACTTACAATTCCAAATTAGGCTACACAATATGGCTCTACATGCTTGGATGATTCTAATAATTATTCAGTACAATGACAGAAATGATTTCTTAAAAGACTGCAGAATTAGTGGTAAAGTCAGTGGTTGCACAGTAGGACAGTACTCTGCAAGCTGTGATCAACAGTGATACTGTCTTAAGTGTCAACATTGAAGCTGTGAGAGTCCTTGAACACAATTTTTCCTTCTCTTAGCATATGAAGAATAATAAAAGTCAGTAGCAAAGGCTCAGTATTGGGGCCTGTTCTCTTTAATATCTTTATCAATGATCTGGATGAGGGGATTGAGTGCACCCTCAGTAAATTCGCAGATGACACCAAGTTGGGTGGGTGTGTCGATCTGCTGGAAGGTCACGAGGCTCTACAAAGGAGTCTGGATAGGCTGCATCGATGGGCTGAGGCAAATAGTGTGAAGTTCAATAAGGCTGAGTGGCAGGTGCTGCACTTGGGCCACAGCAACCCCCTGTAGCATTACAGACTTGGGGAGGAGTGGCTGGAAAGCTGCTCAAGGAAAAGGGAGCTGGGGGTGCTGGTTGGCAGCTGGCTGAGTATGAGCCAGCAGCGTGCCCAGGTGGCCAAGAAGGCCAATGGCATCCTGGCTTGTATCAGCAATAGTGTGGCCAGCAGGAGCAGGGAAGTG
>NW_010388228.1:0-6278 GCF_000710305.1 Buceros rhinoceros silvestris | reverse complement strand
GGAGACCTTATCTCTCTCTACAACTACCTGAAAGGAGGTTGTAGTGAGGTGGGGGTCAGTCTCTTCTCCCAAGTGACAAGTGACGGGACGAGAGGAAGTGGCCTTAAGTTGCGTCAGGGGAATTTTGGTTGGATATCAGGAAAAATTTCTTTACAGAGGGTGGAGAAGCATTGGAACAGGCTGCTCAGGGAGGTGGTGGAGTCCCCTTCCCTGGAAGCATTTAAAAGACGTGTGGATGTAGTGCTGAGGGACATGGTGTAGGGAGCCTGGTAGTGCAGTGTGACCAGTTGGACTCAATGATCTTAAAGGTCTCTTCCAACCAGATGATTCTGCGATTCTATAAAAGATTTTGGTTAGCAAAAAATTTTAACCATCTAAACTTACTATTTAAATCTGGCTTTTGAATATATTTTATTCTTGAAGTAATAAAGTTCTAGTTGCTAAATTTTTCTGTTACATTTATTGTTGGAACATACTTCTGCTTCCCAATTTGTTTCTTAGTTGAAAATGAGGTTCAAAATACAGGATTATGAAATGCGCTGTGAGAATTTTTTTCTGTATGCCAGTGGTTGTTGCTTATCTACAGGGGCAAAGCTTTCTGAGTGCGGAGATACATATTTGTGTCTGTGGCCCACCTGAAGTGGTGTAGGCTGTGGACTCATGTTGATTTTTCTGTTCTGTAAGCTGCCAGATGAAACAAGGCATGGAACTGTCAGCTGCTGCTGCTCTGTAAAGACGATCAGTGTAAGTCAGAGCTGCCTAAGCCTCTATTCTGTCCCATGGAACTTAGTGTTGGATCAATCCACGCTGTATATGTTTCAATAACTGATGAAAAAAAATTTTTTTTTTTTTTACCTCCTCTCTTTCTTTTCTCCATACAGTTCCTCTGGACTCCAGCAAAGAATATGGTCATTTAAAATTGTTCTTTTCAAGAAGTCTTTTGAATCACTGTGACATAAGCTTTGCATGATTTTGTTGAAAAGGCACTGACTACAAAAAAATGCCAGCTGCCAATTCTGCCTTTTGCAAAAGACCCAATACAGTAAAAGCAATAGGATTTATTCAGCTTCTCTGTAAGTTAATGGTGCTTCAGAGCTTCATATCTCTTCTTCTGGGTAGAATTGCAAAATTAAAAATATTCCATATTTTTAGAATCGCAGTCCATTATAGCTGGCTGTTATTCATACACAGAACTTACTGGATTTTTCCTTTCCTTATCCTGCATTTCTGTTCTAAATTCTAAGCTTTTTCACAGCACTGTTCTATTTGGCTCACTTAGAGACCTCACTCTCAGAGGTGGCTGCACTTGCCAGCAGGTTTCTCTAGTTGTACATATTGTTGATACTAGTATGTCCTTCTCACTACACATTTTTATCTTGAACTATTTTGTCAGACTCTATGGTGAAAATCGTTGTATGTCATGGAATCATACATTCTGAGACTAGCAACTAGTTGTCAGGGTGCTGTTGTTCCAAAACCGAAAGTGTTGATCTTACTGATAATGCTCCTTTTGTATGTAGTCTGTGCTACATGTGGAATGACTCCGTTCCCTGTGAATATGATATTTTCTACTTGTTTGCGGGAGTTTGCCTTTCATAGTCTCAACTGCCTGCACTGATTTTTTTTTTTTCTTCTTAATGAATTGTTTGTGGTTACCTTTTGCTTAAGGCCATCTGAATAGAGCATTAATATTACCAGCTAAAAGTTCCTGTTCCATTGTGAAAGTGATAATTCATAGCCCTCCAATGTGGAAATGTGCAATGAGGCACATGGCAAAGTTACAAATAAACTTAGATTATTCTATGTACGATTTACTTGTCCAGCATCCAAACAAAAATAGGGGGTAATGTTTGCGCCTCTAGGTTTCTGCTTTAGTAGAGTGGTGTTCTAAAGCAGGGGAATGATTTTCACAGCCAAGAACTGTGTCCTGGCTCAGCTGAAGTTTATAACTGTTTTTTTTTCACCTTAGTGGAGTTCAGTGATCTCTTCCCCTAAATTTCTTAGAAACCATTTGTTTGGTTGTGAATAGTGTTGTGAAAATTTGACTCTATTTGAAATATTAAATCCTTTTACCATCACTGATACACACCGTGGATGGTTCTCTTCCTTTTTTGCAGTTCTACAGCCTCTAAAGAGATTAATGACTTGTCTTAATAAGCAAGGTAATGAAAATCCCAGCTGGGATTCATCCCAGCATGAATCTAACAATATCATGGAACTGTGTAAAAAGAGAGATGTGATCCCATCATGCCTCAAAAGGTGTCTTCTGTAGTGACAGGGAACTACTGATATTGTTATACAAGGTTCCTGGGAGTCTTTAAAGTGTGGTAGAGTGTATTATTCTGTTTATATGGACTTAAAGTTAACCAAAATTAGAAAGGCATGTAGGGAAGGGATGCTAAAAGACAAACAAAGAGGGTTGGAATTGTAGTGCAGAAAAACAAAGACTGAACATGGGCACAGTGTCTGCCCATAAACACATCAGCGGGTGCATCTAGGGAAGGAACAGTTGTATAAACTGCACACTAGTTTTGGCAGAAGCACAGATCAGCTGAAGTTTGCCATGGGTAATTCAGTCAAGAAACAATGAGTTTTGTCACGTTTTATCAGTCTGAGCAAAACAAAACCAGAAATATTTTTGAAATAGAGATCTCTAAATACATGAAAGGGGCATTGTTCTATAGTATTTGCCATAATAGGCAGTGACTAGGAAGGTAATTACTGGTCCTGTATTGCTAAGATTAGTCTTGCCTCTCCAGTTTGGGAAATAAAGGTGGTTGTCTTGTCTGCATGCATTCTATAGTTGTTGTCCAAAAATAGATTTCTTTACAATTTTATCTTCTCTGCCACCACCCCCTCACCTCTCTGCACCCCATCTCCCCAGCCCTTGCTTGTCTTCCAGGCCTCGTGGTTGTTATTTTATTTTGTTTTGCTGAATCTCCAGTTCTCCTCTAGCTTTTGAGTTGATTAATTTGGAGTCTCATAGCTTTATTTCAGTTTCCTTTTCTTGTAGTGATCTACAAATGTTACTCCTCCAGTACTAACACACACTTTCACTTTAATTGTCCAGTCCACCCTGGCACTGGTATTTCTCTTGTGCTGCGGAGTTGCCTAACATCTGGAGCTACGCTTCCTTTCTCTCTCCCACCATCCCCATTAGGGAGAGAGGAAGATCTCAATGAAGTTTGGTTTTAGCTCAGCTTGGCCTATTTCTAGAGTATGCACAGTCGTGTTTCTCTGCACACAGTAGAAACAAATAACTGCAGTCCCTTTTGTTGTTCACCTTTCACATTCCTCACGAATCTTGTACCTCGTCTGTGGGGACTCCTTATTTATCAGGTCATGCTTATGAGTGTTTCCTACCATGAAGTCCAATGACTTTTGGTAAAGGCTGCTTTAGTTTCCGAATATTGCTGTGCAGTACACGTTCAATTATACCTCCTGTTTTAATTGTAAAAGGAGCTATCACAACTTTCAGGTTTAATGAGGCTTGTGTTTGTCTTTGTGTCAGTCATTAACACCTTCCAGTGTAACAGGTCTGTTTAATAACATATCCTGGATCTGAAGCACAAGTGTTGTAATCCTTTTGTTTTAAAAGTGTTGTTTTGTCTTCTGTCAGTCTGCTGTGCAAAATGAGATATATCTGTGCCATTGGCAAGGGCTTCAGAGGAAGAGGAGTGTCTTCAAAAATAACTGATGGGTTAACGTGGATCACATAGAGTGACATAGAGCAACATAGAGTTGCCCTTCTTGCCTGGAACATTTTTCCACAAGTTGTTCAGGTAGCAGAATTCATTTAGATAGCTTTGAGAAATGGGGCAGTGGGGTGGAGGGGGTGGGGACAGGCAAGGTGAAAGGCAGAGGGAGAAATTTATCTTGCCCAACTTTGATCAAACAGCCCAAAGTGCATAGTGAAGACAAGCAAATATTACAGTTCAGTTTATGAAGCTGAAGCAAGGGAATAAGAATGATTTTTATTATGGTTGCAGGGTGTTAAAATTTGCATTTGAAGAATGTGACAGATTTTTCAGTTATGTCAATTGGCTCTAAATTTAATGTAAAAAGACTTTTTTTTTCTTAATAGGTATGTGCTAAGTTGTATGAGATTATATATTCATGTAATATGGAAAAAAAGATAATAGATTAGTGAGAAACACTCTATAGAGAAAATTCAGTGTGGATGAAAACCAGTTTTTAGTACCTTGTGAAGAATATTGGCTTTTGACACAGGGCAATGTATCTGTGTTCCCATAAAACTACCTTTAAAATTTGCCCCAGGCATTGTTCTTAACGTGACATATGACCTGGCAGATAAAAATAAATGAGTCCTCTTGCAATCTGAAACCTTCTAGAGAATTAATTTGTTTTCTTAAAAAAAACCCCCAAAACAGCAAAAGCCCCTAAACAAACCACCAACGAAACAAAACCCAACCAAAACTAAAAACATATGGCAGGGCAGAATTTACTTTTATAATTAAGTGGCATCAGTGAAGGATTATTCTCGGAGCATTAGCTCCTCAGTAAGCTCAGGGAAATGAGAGACTGCTTGCTTATCTTATTCTGATAAACTACTCAGATGAAATTACTCTGTGTGTTATTTAATGGACTGACTTAGCATCTAATCAAATATCATAATGATTCCTGTATTTTGAAATGCCAGTAAACATGGAGATTCATGGATTTCCCAAAGAATAACCTTGCCTTTTTTTCCTATGCAGAAGAGCTTTACTGTGCATCCTGGAGCATTTTCTTTGTTTCTCTCTTGGAAAGATCAATCAAGGTGGGGGGGAAAGACCAGTTCAGGGGAAGGATACAGTGGTGTCTGAATTGCCCTGGCAAACTGCATTGGTTTTTTCTCTCCTTGCTCACTGACAATGAACTAAATATCAGCTCTAGAGCTTTTTTTTTTTCCTTCTTTTTGGTGACTTTTTAAATTATTTTTTTTCTTAATGGTTTTATCTAAATCATGCAAGAAGAATTACATCAGAAGGAACTTGTTTGTTTAAAGGAAAAATGAAGTAATCCTCTGTTTCCCAAGCCTTTTGTGTTTGAAATTATGAACTGGTAGGAGCCTAAGTGGAGCTCATTCTTAAGATGTGGTAATTTATTTTTTTTAAATTCAAGTTAAGCTAGTTCAGCTATACTTTAGAATTATATATGGTTATTTATCAGAAGTAGCTCTCAAAGCTATTCAACTTTTTTTAACTGCATAATATATATTTAGACATATTTTACTTTTTTTTTTTTACGCAGAGCTTCCTAATAATGGTACCTTTCTCATGTATGTTCTCTTGCAAGGTAATTAAACTTGCTTTGAGGATTATAACTTGCTTTGATGTGGCTTATTGTATCAGTCACACCTTATCTTGATGATGGAGGACGTAACAGTATGCTTTTTCACTTTATTACATGTGTGGTTGGGAACATTAATTTGAACCATTACCACTACTTGCCATAATGAAAGAAAGGCAAATTAAAGGATTCACTAACAGTAGTTTAAAAATCTCTAATAAAAGAATAAATAACTGTACAGGTTTGCTTCTTGCTGTTGTTGGCTCCCAGAAGGAGAATGTGAGAGCTTTTTCTTAATGAGATGCTTTGAGCACTACATATTGGAAGAATATACAGGCACCAGGAATTAGTGCTATATTCTTTAAACATCTTTAAACCCATCCATCTGGGTTTTGTTATTCATTTAACACTTGGTTCAGGGTAATCAATATCTGTCCTGCCATTGATCTGACAATCTAAGGTATGGTGTAATGTTAAATCTAAGAGAAAGTATCATCCTACTGCTGCGGAAAGAAGGTCTTTCTCCCCCTAGTGCTTCTCTTTTCTACCTTGGTAATGTGTTCCTAAATGTTTTTAAAAGCTAAGGCTTTGTACCTCTCCTGCTCATGCCTTGTTCCACTATGCAATTTTTTTCCTTCTTTGCACCAGCTCTAGTAATAGTCTGGTTGCAGAGTAACACTAATCAATTCACTAACCCCACAAAAATTACTCATTTTCTTGTGCTGGTTTAACATCTTGCCATTTTTATTAGTGGAACTAACATGATGTATGTCAAGGATTTGAGCTGGGCTGGCTAACAGAGAAATGACAGACACGCTCTATTACCCCCTTCCCAAAGATGGGAGAGAGAAAAGGAATAAGAGAGAGAGACTCACAGGTTGGAAAAGAAAACTAAAACTGCTTAAATGAGAATAATAATAGTAAAATTATATATATACTATACCAGTACCGAACCCAACCCCTCTGATGGCAACCATGTCACCATC
>NW_010388227.1:490-882 GCF_000710305.1 Buceros rhinoceros silvestris | reverse complement strand
GCAAAGGGCCACAAAGGGTCACTAAAATCCCAGCCAGGGGCCAGGGAGCTTCATCCTTCCGCACGGCTGCTTCCCTCTGCCACCCCGCGCCGCTGGGCCTGGCGGCTGCAGGGCCGGGGACGGGCCTTCCCCGAGGGTCTCCTCCCGCGCTGCTCCCGGGGCTGGACCTGCACTCGCGGCAGGGCTGGGCGTTCTGCCCACAGCACCTCGGCAAGGTGCAGGAGCAGCCCGGCCCCCTGTGCCCAAAGACCAGCCGGCGGGGAAGCGGCCCGGCCTGGCTGAGCAGAGCTCTGGCTGCCCCTTGGGAGAACTGGAGACGTGGCGACCTCTGGAAGAAGGGGCCGGCAACTCCGGGGGGCTGCAAGGATGTGGTGGGGATATGCAGGGAGACA
>NW_010388227.1:0-285 GCF_000710305.1 Buceros rhinoceros silvestris | reverse complement strand
CAGCAGACACCGTTTCGATCAACACATGAGCAACAGGAGGAGGTGGAGGAGAATCTCCATCCTTTATTGGGTGTGGTGGCCAGTCACACGTCGTGTCCGCAGGTCTCGGGGTGGGCGCCTGTTCTCTCCACCATCATGAGCAACAGCCAGGTGGAGTGCTTGACGTGCACCCTCAGTCACCTTGTGGATGACACCAAGTTGGGGGGGAGTGTGGAGCTGCTGGAGAGTCGGGAAGCTCCAGAGAGGGGTGTGGGCCGGGCTGCCCAGGCCAGTGGTGGAGTCCCC
>NW_010388226.1:18299-18689 GCF_000710305.1 Buceros rhinoceros silvestris | reverse complement strand
ATATCGGTAGATATTTCTTACTGCGTTGCTAAAAGCATCTGGCTGCTCCTCTCTCGCTCGTACGCGGATCTGCTTTTTGGCACAGCTTTTATTTACCAGTGAGGTGGGGTTTAAGCTGCACCGGGAGGGATCTCTCTCGTGGCAGTGAGAAGCTGGGCTGCTGGAGTCCTTTTCCTGCTCTTCCACTAAATCGCTCCCTGCCCTTGCGTAAATCCGTTAACACGTGTGCTCTGACTTCCGATGTGGAAAATGAGGCAGAGACTTTCCGCTTTCCATAGGCACTTGAGGATCCTCTGCTAGGCAGCTGCGAGGGGTTGGTCACGATGAAGCTGGGAATTTGACCCCTTTGAGATGCCGGCACCTTCCTGCACGGCTGGAATGAGGCTCCCT
>NW_010388226.1:17699-18133 GCF_000710305.1 Buceros rhinoceros silvestris | reverse complement strand
CTGGCTGGTGCTAATCTGAGATGTGGGGCTGGGGAGTATCTGAGTATCAGGCTGGAGACACAAATCATTCTCTCTGGATCCATTTCTGATGGGGAGTGTGGGCCAAAGAGCAAGAATATGGTATTTATTCCTGGGCTGTGATGTCTGTCCCTCGATCACCGCAGGCACGGCCAGTGCAGGCAGAGCTTCCTCTGGAGGGTTTCTGGTGCTGAGTGGCACAAAATCATCCACTGGTTCCACGCTCACCGCTCGAGCACCACCAAACTCCAGCTTATGTGTCTCTTCTCTGCTCCACTTGTCAGCAAGAGCTATCTGACTCTCCTCCACTCTCGGGGGAGATAGAAGGGCACATGAACCCCTTCATCTTCTCCTGCTGTTTGCTGCTGAGTTAATCTTGAGTTAAAGTCTTTAAACGCTCTGCTCCCTCCCTGCAC
>NW_010388226.1:9283-17424 GCF_000710305.1 Buceros rhinoceros silvestris | reverse complement strand
TTGGCTCCGTGAAGTCAACGGGACTTGGAGCGACAAGGCTGGAGCTGCCACTCCAGAAATGCTCGGCAGGAGGGCTCACATTGAAGTGTTTGCTGATTTATTGGGATAGAGACAAAGTAGGCAGCCTTGGGAGCACATGAACGGTTGGGCCAGGAAAGGGTGTTCTTCAGTACCTAAAACGTTTGCCATTTCTTTTCTCTCTCTCATTCTTCGCTCCATTCAAGTGGAGAACTGCTCAAACCTGACTTCAGCTGCCTCGAAAGGGCTGGTTGACATCTGTATTGACAGCTGCTCCCCAGGGAAGGGGCCTCTGTTGGAAACTGCTATGGTTGGTGAACAGTTGGTTGGATGGTTGTGTTTTAGGGGTGTTTTTTTTCCAGAAAGTGTGCAAATTCCCAGTGGGTAGAGAGGGAAAGTGAACTATGGAAATTGTGTGTCTCATGCTCTCAGCTGAAACACACTCTGGGGAAGGCATATCCTCCATGAGAGGAACAGCAGCATTGGCCGCGAACCAGGAAACCCCTCCCTCCCTGTTCCCCTGTGCAGCAAGAGCGAAGGGCCGTAGGCAGTGTTTCTATCCAGAAAGGCTGTTACTGGTTCCTCTTCACTCCTTGGGACACCCACTGGACTGGCCTGTTTGAGTGCAAGCTGTGCTCTGGGGCGCTCTCCGGTTTGTTCATCAGCTTTTTCCAGCCGACTGGTGTTACTGGGCTCTGTACTCAGTTATTTGCTGGTTGTGCTGTGAGAACATGGGGTTGTTACTGGATCTCGAGTAATGCCCTCAGTCGTGGCTGCTCCAAAATGGCAAGAGGAACGTCACAGCATTGGTCTTCACTTGGCAGAGATACACTCGTGCATCGAAGTTGGAGCAGAAGCTGGGATGCTAAAACCCCATTTAATCTCAAGGCTGATGTTAAGACCCTCCTCTGTTGCCCTCTGCTCGCTTCTGTTGGCTGCTCCAAAATGGCAAGAGGAATGTCACAGCATTGGTCTTCACTTGGCAGAGATACACTCGTGCATCGAAGTTGGAGCAGAAGCTGGGATGCTAAAACCCCATTTAATCTCAAGGCTGATGTTAAGACCCTCCTCTGTTGCCCTCTGCTCACTTCTGTTGCCCTCTGCTCACTTCTGTTGCCACTCCTCAGCCTCCTCACCTTGGGGCCACTCAGAGAGCGGTCCCTTTGTCTGCAGCTGGAGAGCAAACTCAATCTTGCCCGTACAAAGGCAAGAAGGAGACGGGCGGTGACGCGGGGGACTGAGGGGCAGAGGGAAGGGCTGTGCACTGCAGAGGGGGTTTAGCTGCAAAGGCTGAAGGGCTGTGAGGCAGCTGCGTGTGGGGGAGTGCTGGGGAAAGAAAGGATGGAGTAACTTGGGGAAAAGGACCTGAGAGGCAGAAGGAGGGGTACTGGGAGGGTTTTGCAGCAGCGGGGTTGGGGACTCGGGCTGAGCTCTCCCTTTCTTGGCCCAATGCCTTCCTCCCCGCCCCTCTCTCTGCGCATGGCGTTTCCTCTTGGAGGCCAGCAGAGCCCCAGACCCTGCTCGTCTCTGGTGAAGCTCCTTGCCTGCTCTCTTATCTGCCAGAGCCTGTGCGAAGCAAGAGGAGGTTTGTTTTGTTGCTGGTTACCTGCAGAGTGACGCAGACCCCCCTGTGAATCTAATGTAGACAGCATGGCCCTCATTTTATTGTATCGAAGGGGCTCATCATGCAGCACTAAGTGGCCATCAGAGCCAAGCCACTTTCCTCCGATAAACTCCCTCTCGGACAAGGCTGCCTGTTGTCTCGGTGGCTGCCAGCGCCATTTCTGGTGGGAGCCCCTCTGTGCCCTGGTAGAGTGAGCATTGCACAATGTAAGTCATGGGAAATCCGGTTCTGCGTCGGACGTACTGTTCAAAGGCACCTTGGCTGTGCTCAGGATGTTCTGCTGACAGATTTTCCCATGAAATAAAACGCGCGAGCTGCTGACATACAAATGTATCCGAAGCGTAAGCTTTTACTGTCAAGTTTCACTGCTGCTGGCTTAAAATCCGGAGGGCATGGTGGTAGAAAACCAAGGATAGCTTCAGGGGGCAGAAGCTGGCTGAACTTTAGCAGAAGTTCACGCTGTGTTTTGAGTTGAAGTTCAGCTTGCTGCTTCTCCCAGCTGTGATAGCTGCATCCCTTCAGGAGCTGATGCACGGCCCCGGCAGAAGTCGAGCTGTGCATGTAACCACGTAGGTCAGCAGAGTCTGCGGGATGTATGGAGTGTGCTCTGTGTGTGAGGATGGCTCAGGTGGTGCATGAGGCTTGGAGACATCACCTCCGTCTGAAGCCCATGTACCTCTGCTGCTCCCACCTCTGCCTGCCTGAGGGCTTCAGGTCCCAGTGACAGCCGCACATTTCCATCCGCTTGCTTTAGATCTTGGCTCCCAGGTCCCTGACCTGCTTCGTTAGTGCCTTTTGGATGGTTTTCAGTATTTTTCTTGCCTTTAGGAGAGTGAATTAAGGTCAAGGGCTGCTGCTCTCTGTACAGCTGCTTTCTCAGGCAGGCTGCTGCTCACAAACGAGATTTTTTTTTTTTTTTAAGCAGATATGTCAGATCCGTCAAAAACATTCCCTTCATAGCCCCCTCATTCATATTGCATGGACTTAAACAATAAAGCCAGGCTGGTTTTCAGTCCTTTTCCTGGTTTCAACAAAAAAACTGCTTTAAAAAAAAAACCAAAACAAAAAACAAACAGAAAAATCCCCAAAGCAAAACAAAAAACCCCGCAAAAAACAAAACAAGGAACCTGATGTTTTCCAGCAGAGATGCAGAATTTGCTCTGTGGGGAGCTGGTCTCTCTCAGGAAGTGCTGGCAGTGGCCATTTGGATTTAACGCCTTGCTCATCAGCTGTATCTCCCATGAACAGGAACATCTTACGTTGCAAAGACTTTGCTGTTTTCCGTTAAATAGGAAGTTGTCCGTTTAGTATGAAGAGTTAAGGGCAGATCCTCAACTGACGTGGGCTGTCAGAGCTCCACCAACTCCAGCAGCTGAAAGCAGATTCCCTCGCAATCCTGCTGCGCTTGCCGTTTTCCTGGGGTTATATAAACATCCCGGTTTCATAGATGGGGATGGAATATGTAATCTGCAAATTGCTGACAGTCCCTTGCAAGATGCAGAGCTGCACCAGAACCTTTGGCAGCCCTGTGGCATTGGCGAGGGATGGAAACCACCTCGGGCAGAGCAAAGCTACGGGGATCCTGCTGTGGGGTGTGTGCTGTGGCTCTGGGTCACCCTAGTGCCTGCTGCTGCTGAAGAGGTGGTGGGGAGCTGACTGAGTCACAGCAAGAGGCTCAGGCCAGCAGGGCTGGGGGACCTGCACAGCAAAGGTCATCCTCAGGAGTTCAGATTTGCTTGTATGGCTCCACCTGAAGTCTCTCTCCTCCCTGTGCCTTATAATCCTCTCTTGCAGCTATGACTTTCCGTCAGTTTGGGATGCTGTGGGAGCTGGACCTGCACACCCACTGCACCACGATCAGGTCTTTCTCTCTAGGAAGGCGTAGGCATTGAGGTTTATCTCCACGCTGGCAGGCAAGGGATGATGCCACACCTCTGGGAGCTTCTGGGGGCTGGGTGGAGCGGGAAAGCAGAGAAGCCGGACGTGGGCTATGAGGTGTTTCATGGGCTTGCCTTGAAGCCAAGGCACTTTGAGATTTCCAGGGGCCCTGGGGAAGGAGAGTAGCAATAAATCTGGGTCGTAAATAACAGCCTCTTGCCCTTCTAGTGATTTCTGACACTCTGTGCTTTTTTGACAACAAATACAGCAACAGGCTGAAATCCACAGGGGCTTTTCTTGGCTCTCACGCTGAGAAAGTGCTTGCTCTAAGCAGGCTTGGCTGGAAGGAGCTCCCAGCTCTGGGTGTGAGGGTCAGAGGGGAAAGGAAGCAAAAGCACAGATAACACATTGTAGAGCCCTTCCCTTGCCAAGCTGGGAGATTTTGTTGTCCTCAAAACTGAGCTTTGGGAAGCTTGATGGGTGATGCTGTGGCTACTCCTATGGACCTTCCAGTGGTGCAGCTCCAGGAGAGCTGCACAGCTCCCTGAGGAGGAGCACCTGAGGGAAATGCAGACCAAGTTCCTCCAGTAAATGCCTAACAGGTCTAACTGCTGGGGCTGGAAATTCATCCTTGGGTGACTGGTGTGGGCTGGGGGAGCCCTTGTGATAGAAGAAGGATAGACATCCAGTCTTTCTTTGGATGTGGCTGAGCAACAGAGTTATCATCATGTGAAAAAGATCAGGAGTGGTGATGACATGCAAAGAGGTCTTCCCCTTTGGAATGGAAAACCTTTTAAGGAGCCCCAGACAGTGTGGAACACCTAGAACTGTGTCTGGCTTGGGATGCTTCTCCTTGGAAGTTCATGTCCCACTAACCATCCATCTGCTACGTAATGTAAACTCCGGTCAGACCCTCCCAGGCAAACCTCTGGCTGTGCCTCGGTGTGGAGAGCTGTGCCTGTTTCCTTATAAGACAAGGGCTTTATTTTGCTTTATTCCTTTGTCAGCTTTCCTTGAATTTTGCCAGCTCTCCCCTCTATCAGCTAGAAGTTTGCTAGATGTAGAAGGAAAGCATTGTGTTCAAAATGCTTTTTAAATGACGAATTCAGGGAAACAAAGAGCGTTGTTTGATAGTACTACTCTGCCTCTGAGCAACGCGCATCGCTAAGGGTGTGCAGGAGGAGACTGCCTGGTTCTCAGGATGGGGATGGGTTGTCTTCACATCCTCAAGTCTGCAGATGCTCAGCGTATCTGGCATGCGAGAACTAGACTGGACTATTTGCCTTCTTTAGCGACTGGAAGCAGTCCAGCCCGCCAGTTCACTGAGCAAAGCTCCTCCTGTGGTTTAGTGGATAATACTGATCCTTGTTCAACTCCCACACTTCTGTGCCTTGCAGACGGGTAGGGAAAACTTTGCAGAGCTTGTGCAGTGTTGGGATCCTAGTTCATCGCTGTGGAAGGCAGCATGAATATTCATTACACAGTGGAGCGCTTGCTGCCTAGTTTTAATAAAATGTTTATTATTACACAGAAGCGACCATGAAAATCACAGCAGAGCGTAGCTGGTCGGCATGTGTACGTGATGCAGGGCGCTAGCAATAGCTGAGGAGGAAGGGTTGTTTCTTTAAACTCAGTGAAGTGTCTTCACAAGTGCACTTACAGGAG
Source organism: Buceros rhinoceros silvestris (assembly GCF_000710305.1). NCBI lineage: Eukaryota > Metazoa > Chordata > Aves > Bucerotiformes > Bucerotidae > Buceros > Buceros rhinoceros. The sequence goes on along the minus strand of NW_010388226.1, from coordinate 12,239 downwards.
TTTGACTTCTGCTGACATTGTCTCCTTCTCTGCCAGGACGAGTGTTTGGTGTCTGTGTTCTTGTGCAGTGCTGAAGCTGACTGTAGTCAACGCACGGTTGACTGAGCTCCAAGACCAGGAGCTACACAAACCTGCATTTTCTCAAGTGATCAGCAAAGCTGCTGAGAGATGCAAATCAAAGTGACAGCCCAATCAAGATGCATCCATTCGAGATGAGCATGCAGGCTTTATTCTGGGACTGCACCAGGGTGACCAATGAGGAATCCAAGTGTCCCAAACCTAGTTTATCCTTGGCAGATCGAGGACGATCTGATGCTGTTCCTGGTGTGTTCATAATGAGCAGCTTGGGATGGTTGGTGAGACTGTTTCTTGACAATGGAGCAGAGTTGGGACAGCCCCTCTCTGAGAGGTGCAGAGGGGACATGATGCAGGAGGGTCTTTGTGAGCAAGAAGAGACATTGGCTTTCAGTCCTGTGTTGTCCCCCAGCCCCAATGCCCTGAGAGACAGTGGGGTGCAGATGTGTCCCCTGGTTAGGGTAGAGAAATGCGTCCTCATGCCCCAGAGTTTGTTTTGGATGGATCTCAAGCAAGCTGTGAAACACTGAAGCTTTTAGCCTCATCTGACGTGAAGGTGCTGCAGCTGCGGGACACCACTGGTCTCCGCCTGTGTGTTAGACTCTGATGAAGGTGTTTAATGAAGACAGGATGGATGTTTCACTGAAGAGCAGGACAGCATGGAGTAGAGTGGAATTTGTGAGCAAGCCCTGTGATTCTGCCTGCACTCCCACCTCGCCTAAATCTGTGGACATATAAAAGATAGATGAGGTGAGCAGATTTTGGTATGAATGTGGCTGGCAGCAGACACAAATCATGGATTAAACATGTGCATTGCAAGAAAGGGGCTTTCTTGAGGCAGACAGAGAGGTCTGCTGTTGCCGTGCAGCCCTATTCATCTCCCGCTCTGATGCTAACATCATTATCAATGTGTTTATATGAAGCTTGGCTGCAAAATGGCTCATCGTCCTCAAGTTCTTTCAAGCGAGCCCATAGCTTTACAAAATACTCCTTTTATTGTGCTGCCAGGGGCTCTCCCAGAGGCCAGTAGAGGAGGTGGCCTGTTTGGCCACAGCGATATCTGCACAGGAGGTTCTATTCCCACGTGTCTTAAATCTGTCTGCAGACTGGCGAGTGACCAAGTGGGCATCTCTTTCTCCAGTAATTGACTGCTTATGTGCAAACCAGCCTCTAGCTGCTTCCATGATGCCTGGTTCACCAGAGACATGAGAACATGCCTCTGCCATCCTGCAAACCTCGCCGAGTGCCTGGACTGTGCAGGGGATGGTGAGGCCTGGGATAGCCCAGCCCTGCTTGTGCATTGGCTGTGAGCAAGCACCCAGAGCTGCTCTGGGCTGCTAGCACTTCTCTGCAGAGTATAAAGTTCTGTCTGTCCTCCAGCTTGCAGGCAACGCTCTCCCGAGTTATGAGTAATCGTTGTGGAGAAGACTTGTTTGGAATCCAGCTACAGAATTGGAGCGGGAGCTGCGGATGAGATGCCCCTGGCAGGAGATGTGGAGGGCAGGAGATGTGGCAACAGTGTATGTCTGTGGAGTCACTAAGGGCCCTTCATCACGTGGGAGCTCGTTGCTGATATGTCAAGGCGTGTGTTTCTGCAGAGAAGTGCTCCCCAGGGACCCGGGCACTGGATCAACACAGCAGGGCAGTTTATTTCACTCTCCGGAATGTCATCTCATTGTTAAACCAACCAAACTGGGGGGACGGTGGTGCGGGGGGATTTTTCTGGGGGCAGGGGGAAGAAGGAAGGTATGTAAAGACAGAGCTAAGGTCTGGCAGTTTATACCCTTGTGTTAATATAAACATGGTTGCGTTGGTCTGTCCTGTGACTTCTTGTCTGGGAGCAACAATATCCCTTGAGCTTCTGCTGCTGAATGAGAAAGGCTGATGCTTAATGCACACAGCGCTTTCCTCCCGTCATTCCTTTATAAGGAAAAACATTTTACTTTTCATTTCTACCTTATTTTAACTTCTTCTAAACAAAGGCAGTTTCGTTCTCTTGGTGGAACATCTAGTCCAGCACTCCCTGACCCTGAGCGGTTATTATAGGCACTAGCACTGCAAATTAAGACTAAGTATTAACAGCAAGTCCCCACAGTGAGGCTGAGCTCCCTGGAGAGCAGTGTGTACGGCGAGGTGGTGGTCAGGGGCTGGAGATGGCAGGAGCAATAACAGCAAGTGAGCACCCCATGAACTTCTTGTTGTGGCACGGCTTGGTGTGACAGCAGTGGCCATATCTCATCGGAAGGGAATTAATTGACCCTGCTGGGCTTGCCACAGGGGTCATGGGTGCAAACAGAGGACAGGCTGTGAGCAGAGAGAGGTGACCCAGCCGTGTCCGTCACTGCGAGGGAGCAGGTCCAGCTCATTCAGGACATTTGGTCTTTGCTGTCCTCATTTAGAAACCAAAGCTCAGAGATAATTGCCTGGCAGCCGGCAGCTACGTGCTGTGTACAACTATCCAGGGAAGGGCTGTGTCCCACACTGGGACGCCACAGCTCATGGCAACGCGGACGCTGCTGAAGTGTCTCCGAGTTTTGCCCTGTTCCAGGACCCCCAAACTCAGGCTGCCTCCAGGGTTTTACTGGTTGTTGGGAGGATTGCCAGTGGGGATTTTCTCTCCCCCTTGTACTGCTCGCTGGAAATCTCCTCCTCTCCTGCCTGGCTTGGTGCCGTCTCTCTCCCGTGGCTGGTGCTCTGCCCCCCATGTGCTCAGGGCCCCTTTCCCATTTAGGGCAAATGCTGGATGGCCCCTGTTTTTGGCCCCCGCTGGCAGCACATCTCCCAGCTGATTTATTTTTTTCATTTTCTTTTTTGGATCCTCTTTCATTTCTGGAGGCTGAAATCCCCAGTGTCCCCCAGTTGCATGTGCTGGCTGTGGCTC
>NW_010388226.1:1024-9160 GCF_000710305.1 Buceros rhinoceros silvestris | reverse complement strand
GTAAATCCCCAGGTTCCCCCAGTTGCATGTGCTGGCTGTGGCTCGTGCAGAAAGACGGCTCTTGGAAAGCTGCGCTGGGGCAGCCGTGGATGGGGGCAAGCCCAAGTGTCAAGTGTTGTCCTGCTCTGGATGAGGCTGGATGTTGACAGTCTCTTCCAGCAGACAGGGTGAGCCCTGAGGGTGGTGGTGACAGCGTGAGGTCCCTCCTGCAGTAATGGTTTAATCTCAGCAGAAACCAGTGCCCTGCAGCCAGCCTGTGGGCACAGGGCTGTGCAAGGGTGAGAGCTGGGGCAGGCAGAAGTGGGCAAGCGAGTGAAAGGGAGAGGAAATTGAAGGAAATTCCCCTAAAAGCTTGCATGTTGAATTGGGGGGTTTGGGTTTGTTTGGTTTTTTTAATTAAGATTTTTAAATCAACTGTGCAACTTCTGTATCTGCAGAAGAGGCGGAGTCTGTGTTAGTGCCGGGGGTCTGAGAGATGGGGGCAGCACAGGCTGCTGTGCTGATGGGAGACCTGCTCAGAGGGGCTTGCGGTCCCCTTTGCCCTGCCTTGGTTTTCCCACTGGAAAGGAGAGGCAGTGGGAGTCTCCGTGCTGGGCTGCCTCCTGGATTTGGGGTTGATCCTTTGAACACACGCTCAGCGGTGCTGCCCAGCACAGCTTGGCTGGAGGCCACCTGGTTATACTGGCATCTGGTTAGCGGGGGATTACCTTGGTTGTGTCTTTCATGTAAATCTGAAAGAGTTGAGATAAACTTTTTGAGAGAACAGTTTAATGAGATGTAAAAGCCAAGGCAGACCCTGCCCTCGCTGAAGGCAGCTGGTTCTTCTCAGCTCTGGGCAGGCCCATCTCTCCCGTTTGCACACCCTGAGTGCAGGGGTTTGTTGGTGGCACCTATCTTGCTTAATTTTTTTTCTCTATGTGCCCAGGCAGGAGGCTGAGCTGTGAGAGCGTGCTTCCCCTGGCTGTGTCATCGCAGGGTGATGCTGGGGCACCAGATTCCTATCCTCACAGGCTGGGAGTACACAGCCCGAGGATTTTGGCAGTGATGTTTGTGCACCCTTCCCATCCCTGCATGGTGGAGCTGGGGCAAAGGGGAGGGTGCTGGTGGTGCTCGGTGCTGTGCAGATGCTGACCGCCACACCTCAACATCCCTGCTGGTGGTTTCACCGGCATTTGCAAAAGCCTTTGAAAGGAAAGGAAAATTTTGTTCATTCTTCCTCTTCTTCCTTTCCTCTTGCCTCCTCCCACTGTGCAGTGAGCTCTGTGCGGTGTCCATGCTGCCCAGAGGAAACCAAGTGGGTGTGGGGCTGCGGCTCTGTCTGGGAATTGTTCTCATCAGACTGGTTTATGTCAAAAAGCAATAATAATAATGAAACCTTTGATGGTAAGAAGGGAGATCAGGAGGTACAGCTGCTCCCTAACTCTGAGCTGCAGCTCCTGGTGCTTCCTCAGCCTTTATTGGGAGTTCTAGGGTCTTTGTGCTGCGGCCGATTTTGTTGCATGCCTGAAATATCTCGGAGGAGCAGGGAGAAACAACTGGGGGCTGGCGCAGGGAGCATGAGCTGCTGGAAACTGCTCTCAGAGAAGCAGAGGAGAGGTATAAGAAAAGCAAGTTTCCTGCCATGAGCTGGTATATTTATGACTGGAAAGTTTTGGGTTGAAAAGGTTGTGAGCAGGCGGCTGAAAGAGCAGCAGATACAGTGAGTGTAAAAGCCGTTTTCCAGGCTCACGTGCAGCTCTGCAGTGGGGACGGGTGGGTCCCATGGGGGTCCGGTGGCCATGTGTGATGGGAGAGGGATGGTGAGCACTGGAGGGGTGAAGGACAGTGCCCAAGGCAGCTGGGATGCTTGTGGGGAGATGAGATGGAGCAGGCTTTGCACCCGTGGGGCTGGGCTCGATACTGGGAGCCCGCGCTCTGCCTGCCTTCTCCCTTTGTTGTGCGAGGACAGAGTTTCCAGCCCTGCCTTGCACACCACGTGAAAATGAGACACGCACATCTGGAAGTGGAGTGCCTGCGCATAGCACTGTGGGTTTGTTTATTCCTGGAAATTGTCGGTAATTAAGGGCTGAGGGAAGCTTACAGTAATGGAAATAGCCTCTTTGCGAGGGTTTCAATGTTCTGGCTGATCCTTGCCTCCCCTTTTCCCCCCTGTAAATATCACAGAGCGCACATGGTGGAAATGGGGGGCAAGTCTTCTCTACCTCGAGGTCCAGGCACTGCAGCGTCTTCTGGAGTCAGATGCACCCTCAGCTGCACAGGAAGCCTTTGCAATGGAAACGTGCTGAGCTGTGTGTGTGTTAAACTCATTAGAGGATGAGCAAAGTTGCCGAAGCCTGTTGTTTCTGTTAAAACATCTGTGTTGTCACACAATGCTGGGGATTGTGCCTGTTTGGGCTTAATACTGAAATGCAGTAATTAATAATTACGTTTTTTAAAAATAATGAAATCATTAATGGAGCTTCCTGCTTGAACTCTAAACTGCACCTCTCAGTTTCTTAGGAAAGTCTGACCTCAGAATAAAGGAGAACAAGGGCATGAGACCGAGTTTGTTTTAACTGCGTGAGGTTCAGGCAGATGCAGTTCCTGATCCTCTTTCCATTTCCTTCCCCTGCAAGTGTCCCCTGCCGTTTAATCAACACCAGGGAGTTGAGCTTCCCTTCCCTTCCCCTCTCAGGCACAGGGGCTGCCAGCCTGCTCCACCGGTGCAGTGAGGACCCTGCCAGGAGCACCGGGGCAACTGGGTGTGCATTTGGCTGGGTCTGGGCCGAGGCGCCGGGTCTGGGCTCAGGACGGCAGCGTTTCCCTTTCCAAGATCTCAGCATGTACAATAGCTGGAACCACCAGCTTGGCATGAAAAGCTTCAAGCTGGGCTCTGGCATCAGCATGAGGTTGGTGGGGCCCACAGCAAGCTCATCCTGTGGTAAATGGGCGAATTGTTTGTTGGAGTTGATGAGGCTCAGAGTGCACAGCAGGGATCGGAGCGCGGCTGGATCCAAGCGCGGTGGGTGCTAACCCGCAGCATCCTTCCTGCTGGCAGGCGGTGGGACCAGTACCTGCTTTGAATCCCAGGGCGACTTCATCGGTTCCCACAGAGGCAGGAGAGAATTTGCACATGTGGGGCACAGGAAAGACTTGGCTCTGTTTTCAGATTAGGAGGGTGAGAGGACAGAGGTTGGTCCTCTGCCTGCCCTGCTTAGTGTCTCTGCTTGCAATAGATACATTTCCTTGTCCTGTTCGAGATAAGCTGGTACCTACTTTGCACACTGACTTAATGGAGTTAAACCTAAGATGAAGTTAAGTGTTGGTCGTCTTCACAGCTCTCTCTCCGCAGCTGGAGGTGGGCAAGAAGAGACTTCAGGGGCCTTGTGTCTGTGGTTGTTCCTCCACCCTCCCAGCTCTGATGGAGCCTCTCAGCTCCAGGGCTGTCCCAAAGCACCAAGTCTGCTGTTTCCCGTGTTTGTGCAGTGAATATCGGAGAGGCTGTAGGCTCAGAGACCATCTCCTTTCCTGAGTCAGACTGTATTTTCTACAAGCAGCCCACCTGGAAACCTGTCTGGCTTTTTGCCCCCTTGATTTCACAGCTGTCCCTTTATACCTCCCATCACTAGCTATTAAAATCTTCTCGTTGCCAGCTCTTGCCGAACTGTTTATACCATAACTGTGTTTGGGGTTGGATTGGAGGTTTTTTGTTCCCTTGGCAACAGTGATCTTTGCCCGCAGCAGCTCTCCCCTGCGCCACCTCTGCAGGCGATGCTTCTAGCAGCCTCACCCCCTCTCCATCTTCGTTTCTGCTTGCTTTCTCTGACGCTGGGCAGCCAGGATGACTCGAGATGGAGCACTAGTGATTTCTCTTTGCTGCTGAAAGTGTCTCATTTGCTATGCTTTAGGAGAGCGCTCGCTTTAGCAGTGGCTTGTGGTCACTGGGACCCACCGGTCAGTGAGGTCCTTCATGCTGATGTACTTTGTTAAAAGCCCTTCAGGTACTGATCTTCTGTCATCCTTCCAGATTTCATCCTATTTCTGTTATCCGGGTTTCAAAGGTACGCGCCCCTTTCTGCGCAGTATCCTGCCTGTGCGTCTGCAATGGGCTGCGTAGCTCTGTGGCACTAAGGGATGAGATCTGGCCACGTTTCCTTTATCAAGAAAAGTAGTTAATTATTCAGACATCTCAAATCAGAAAACCTATTTTGAATTTTTTTAACTTTTCCCACGACCCTTAGTTTCCCTGCAAAGGAAGGGGAATGTGACTTGCACCAGAGTGGCTTCCTGCCTGTGCGTCTGCAATGGGCTGCGTAGCTCTGTGGCACTAAGGGATGAGATCTGGCCACGTTTCCTTTATCAAGAAAAGTAGTTAATTATTCAGACATCTCAAATCAGAAAACCTATTTTGAATTTTTTTAACTTTTCCCACGACCCTTAGTTTCCCTGCAAAGGAAGGGGAATGTGACTTGCACTAGAGTGGCTGTCCTCACTGTATTTCCTACTCCTTTGGAAGCAGGAAGAGCCTGAAGCATTGGGAAAGAGCCTTTTTTTCATGACAATTCCTGTGTAATCATCAGGGCTGGATTCATGCCGTCACTGGCATGAAAGCACAGACGGAGGTGATGGGAACTGCGCCTCTGCTTTTCCTTCCAGAGTCCCTCCCCATCCAGTAACACTGGCACTTCCCAATATGCTGGGGACTGGATTTGGCATCGCTCACCACCACGGCCAGGTCTGGTGTCACTACTTGCCAGCTCCCCACTTCTGAGTGGTGGCTGTGATGTGCCTCAGTTTCCCCACCCCTAATGTGGAGACCAGCGCACCTCTTCCTGGTGGATTTGGAAGCAGAAATGGTTTTTGAGCAGAAACACAAGACCTCAGAAGTTGCAGGGAGCAGAGGAGCAGAGGAGCAGAAGGGAAGGTAACAGCAACAGCCGTTTTGGGGCTTAGAAAAAAAGGATGTGACTCAGCAATCCTTCACCTTCAAAGTCTGCCTTGTCTGTGCTGTTATACGTCTGTTCTACCTCTTAACCCTGCGCTGGTGCTGCCGGTCTGGCAACAGGCAAGTGGATGGTGCAGCCAGTGCTGCTCTGTGCTTCGGCTCAGTGAAGCCGGGGGGATGCTGGACCCCTGTGCTGTCCGTGGTGCGAGAGCCTCCACCCACGCGCTGCACCTCCCTGGAAGGACTGGAAAGGATGTTTCCTCTGTGATCAGCAGAAAGAGACAATATTTGGACTCTCCATAGACACATTAGGTGGTTAATAATAATATTTAGCTGCTCTTACATAGTACTTTCGGTCAGCAAGCCTCAAGGCATTTTATAGAAGAGACCAGAATCAACAGAGGGTTTTGTTTCCTAATTAAAATAGGAGGAGGAAAGGGAAGATGCTGTGGATGAACTGCCTGCTTTTGTGTAGGAGGTAACTGAACCTTCAGGTAGCCACAGTGACTCATGCCGCCCAGCCTAACCAAGTCTGATGCTCATGACTGCAGCAGATCATGAGACTGATAAGAGCTGCTCAGGTTCAGAAAAACCTTGGCTGGTAGGAGGAGGAAAGTCTGCCTGAAAAACTGCATTCTTAGCAGCTTGCAAGGAAACTGTACAGTGCTGATGGGATAAGAAAGTCCCTTTTCTGCCTTAACCTGTCTTGATAAGGGATCTCCTAACGCTGATATCTACCATCTCCTTGGGGTGTTTTCTCTCTTATGTTTTTTTCTCTTTGAAGTGACTTTTCTAAATCTGCTCTGTATCATGGCCTGCCCATACCTATGTCAAGGCAGAGGCGGTGACCAGCACTGGCTGCTTCTGCAGGAAGTTGTGCTGTGATCTGGAGGAGCCCTCGAGGTGTATCACTGCCTGGAGGGCAGGAGAGCCCAGCCATAAAGTACCCAGGGGACAAGAGTCAAGGCTTCTTGCCTCTGCTGGCTGTCCTGGCATCATGCTAGTTTTAGTGTGGTATCTCTAAGTGATGGGCAGATTTTACAGACTGCCTTTTCAGGGACAGGAAATCACTTCTAGGCCAACAAAACAACTTTGCAGGAAGCTTATTGCTCCTCTGAAGAGCAGAGTGCTGGTGAAGGAAAAAGGGCTGGGCCGGCAGTGCCCTTGGTGGCCTGGGTTAGTAAGGAAACAAATATTTGCATTGTAATGTAATACAGCCACGAAAGGCATTTACTTAAAACCCTCCTGCAGCCAGCGGTTTGCAGAGCCGGGATCATGCCTTGGACAGCAGTTGCTGTGTCAGGTATCCTGAAGGTCTCAGCTGACCAGGAGCTTGAAGTGAGTCTTCTGATACAAAAACAACTGTTGGTGAGGCCCTTGAGCAAGGGGAGCAGCGACAGAAGAGATGTGATCTACTGTCTTTCTTTTCAAAAGTGAGTTCTCTCTCTTTGTTAAAATAAAAACCCAACAACAAACAGCCATGAAACGCTGGAGGAAAGGAGCAGGACAGCAGGAAAGCCAGAGAAGTGACTAAAGGACTGAGGAAAATACCTGACACAAAGGGTAGAAGAACAGCACCTGATTAGTTTATCGAGGGAATGTAGGTGACATGATCAGTGTGGGAGATCTTTCATCAGGAGAAGGCTCAGGGACCTTAATCTCCTCAATCTACCAGACAAGGGCAAAGCAGGGCTGGTGCCGAAACTGCGTTTAGGTGCGCAGTACGACACACGCTTGAGCTATGCTGATGGGGAGCCCCAGAAACAAATTCCAGGGGAGGTGGTGGCTTCTCCATCCCTCTGGCATGGGTGCTCAGCTTCTGGGGGTTGCCTGCCTTTCTAGGAGAAGTGTTTAGCTAAACACAAGCTTTTGGATTCAGGATGCAGGTAGAAAAACGGATGCAATGGTTGTTACGTGTGGACTGGACAAGCAAATGATTTTTTGTTTTTTGGTCTTATGGTCTTGTAAAGCCATTCCTCTGACCATGGCTCAATCAGAGAAAGGTGCAAGAGAGTCTCCAGGAGAGAGAAGGATGGGCTTATCTCCCTGGAGGAAAGTTTGCTCCTGCTGTGCTAGCAGGCGCTTGGGTTATGTGCTGTGGAGTGAGTTGTTTACATACCTTCCTGCTTTAAATATTTACTATTAGAGCTCTGGATATTCTTGCTATTCTTTAGCTGCTGTAGTTTTCTGTCTTCCTCCCCCCCTCTCAGTGCCTTAGGTGCCTTAATATTGCACATGGGTGCAATATTAACCAGCTGGTTTTGATGAAAATGAACTCCTACTTGCAGCCCGGATATTTTATTTCACACTTCTTGGGGCTCTCCTCTAGGCCTGCTGATTTGCTAAACCTTTATTAGATCCAGGACGATAACATCGTCTTTGTGTAGGAAATGCAGAGTGACCCAGGGAACTGGGAGTAAGCCAAACTGCCTCAAACTCTTCTGCTGAAGAGCTATGAGTTTCCTCACCGGCTTTGTGAGACCAGTGGGCATCATCGTGACACTCACTACTCACAGTCCACCAAAAAACAGGGGTTTTTTTCCTAGTGCTTTTCTTCTTGTCTCCAGTTGAACTCAAAAACCAGAGTCCTTGTCACAGTGCCACACCGATCCCTGGGTGATCTAGTTCAGAGAGTGCCACCAAATACCAAGCAGCGAGTTTGACACTGACTCTTAGGGGGTTTGCAAGGGTGGAGACTCTGAACATCAAAAAATGTACTCCGTCTTTACTCAGATTTATCCCACCGGGTTTTTAAATCTTTTTTGCAATATTGGTTTTTTAATTTGTCTTGCTTAGTTCATTTTCACCCCCTTTAAATCCATTCTACAACCTTGTGATGAGAGTGTACTCGGAAGTTCTGATGCTTAACAGCTTTTGTAAAAGGCTAATCTAGGGTCTGCTCCTCCAGCAGGGGAGTCATTGACCGTTTTTAACAAAGTGGCTGTTCTCTCAGTCACTAAGGTTGATTATTGACAGCTATGTTTTTACCTGCTTGACACGGATTGCGGATGTGACCTGCTGCATATAAGCACTTGAGCAAAATAAAGCCACGTTCTTTCGAAAATCGATGCCAGCGCATGCAAGGGTGTCATGTGCTCCTGTGCAACGTGGCAGTGGGCACTGCTCCCTGCAGAGCATGTGAGGATGTGGGGACAGCAGGGACCCTCCAGCCAGGCGCTGAGCCCGGCAGCACAAGAGCCGCAGGTCCACGG
>NW_010388226.1:0-915 GCF_000710305.1 Buceros rhinoceros silvestris | reverse complement strand
CCGCAGGTCCACGGGCATGCCTGTTCTCCTCTAAGGCGTCGGACACAGGTAACGGTGTTCGGAGCGGGGCTGCGAGGGGGTGGCTTTACGGACGGTGTGTCGAATGGGGAGGCGTTTACATTTCCACGTGGCGATTGCACTGAGATGCAGAGCCTGCTCCTCTCTGCACTGCTGTGGTGTGGTGGTTTCTGACATCACTAGGAGTGCAAGAAATGAAAGAGCTGAGCTCTGCACTCTGTGAAAGGGGAAGAAAACCACTGCACCTACCTTAAAATACCACACTTCTGCTCTAAAGGTGTGTTCTCAAGATGTTTAAGCAGTTCTCATGTTTTAAAGTAATGCCTTTCCTTGGATTAAAACCTCAAGCTATTCACAAATATTAATTGGTGCTGTTGGTTTCATTTTTTTGGTTTGTATATGCTCTCGGGGAGCCTGTGGTGTTTGCAGACTTGGAAGTGTAAAATTAAAAGTGTGACATAAGTGAAGAAGCACGTAGTTTCAGCAGTAACAGTATTACTTTTCTTTATGGTTCACCCAAAGTGGACTAAATCCCCAGTCCATTAATTCTCCTTTTCCTGTTGATGTGCCTGGACACATTTCAGTGGGTATCATCGCTTTTAAATGATGCTACTAAAACCACAGGGCGGGGAGGATGAATAAAAAGAGGGTCAAGAGGGCAGGATCTGAATCAACACAGGAAGGGAGAAACATCAGATAAGAGCGGAGAGATGCGCAAACGGAGAGGGTGTGAGAGGCGGGGAGGAGGCAGCAGGGCTGTGGAAGGGGCTGGTGATGCCCGCGGCTGTGGAAGGGGCTGGTGATGCCCAGGGCTGGCGCTTGCCTCCCTGGCTCTGGGCGGCTCAGCCGCAGCGCGGGGGTCGGCACGGGCCTGCACAGCCGGGCGCTCGCCTTCGG
>NW_010388225.1:0-549 GCF_000710305.1 Buceros rhinoceros silvestris | reverse complement strand
TTACCGTTCAACATCGTAGACAGCCTTACTACATTATGCATATTCGGAGTCACACCAGTCTGCCAGGATTTATTGTGGAAGGCAATGCAAGAGCCGACGCCGCTGTAGCTACAGCGGTACTGCGGCCAGCACCAAATTCATATCAACAAGCAATTGAATCACATAAATTTGTCCATCAGGGATCTCGTGCATTAAAGCAACAAATTCACTTATCACATGCAATGTCTCGAGCTATTATTGCGGCTCGTCCAGATTGCCAAGGAGAGCATGTCCCTCATTAGTGTGGAGCTAACACTCATGGATTACAAACCCTTCAGATTTGGCAGACAGATGTAATCCATGTTTCAGAGTTTGGTCGTCTAAAATATGTTCATGTGTCTGTTGATACTTTTTTATCTGTAATCGTTGCTACTGCCCATATGGGAGAAACTGCTAAAGATGCCGTTTGTCACTGGAAGCGAGCATTTTCTGTGGCAGCTGTTCCTCACAGTCTTAAAAACAATACTGGAACAGCCTACGTGATGTCACAAACACCTGCTCGAGCCAAGT
>NW_010388224.1:3162-3404 GCF_000710305.1 Buceros rhinoceros silvestris | reverse complement strand
AAACTGGGCTCCTGCGGGATTGTCAAAGACTCTTTGCACCCCGATAACACGAGCGCTGCGGGGTCACGTCTTTCGTAGTGCACGGGACTGAGGCGGTGTGAGGATCCCTGCCCTGCCCAGGCTGGGGCAGCTTTCCAGGCTAGAGATGTCATGTCCTGCGCTGGCAAAGGCTTCATGTGCTTGGCTTTTCATCTCCTTCCTGGCAGCGGCGCTGCAGGGGAGGGGGTGACCTGCCCTGGGCT
>NW_010388224.1:1644-3004 GCF_000710305.1 Buceros rhinoceros silvestris | reverse complement strand
GTCGTCAGCCTTTTCGGCTCAGAGCGCTCGCTTTCTGACCCTGAAAACCGTGTTTTGGTGGTGCTGCCCGGCTGGGCCATGGGCTCAACGGAGCGTCCTGGTGCCGTGTTCTGGGGACCACGTCTGATGGGGGTTGGAGAAAGCTCTCTGGGGATGGGGACAGGACCGTGTCCGGGGGCATATGAAGGTGACCAGTGCATATTGTGGAACATCGAGGTTGTAGGTGGTTTTTCTGAGGCCTTGACTGGAATAAAAAGTTGTGATGCTGTAGCTGGGGAAAGCCAAAGCACATCCCTGGGAGAGTGGGGAGGGAGGTAGGAGGAGGTTGACGGGCAGAAGTGGAGCAGCTCCAGCCTCCTGTACCCCTGTACTTGTCTTCACTCATCTGCTCCTGTCCCTGCTGCCTCCCCTTGGGCTTCCCCCAACCCCTGCTCGAAGGGCACAGCCAGGTGCTGGCCTGGCCTGCTGAGGCGGCAGGTGCCCCTTGCCTTTGGCCTCCTGGGCTGGGGGCAGCCCTCTGCCTTCCTCCAGCCCATCCTTGGGGGACTTTTCTCCTCTTCAGGTGAGTGCCGGGGGACGCAGGGAGGAGATGGGGAAGCCCCAGCTGCAGCTCTGGGACGGGGAGGGAAAGCTCCTGTCCCTCCGCAGGGCTGTTGCGGCCCTGCCCTGCGCTGGGGCAGGGAAGCTGCTGATCTGTCTCCAGGGCTTGGCACTGCTGTGCCCTGCCCCTCCACACCATCCCTCCTCCTCCTCAGCAGCCCTTTGGGCAGATCTGCTGCGTGTTTGGAGCAGGAGAGAAAAAAAGATGTACACGAGGCCAGGGTCTGTTATTTATTTACATAAAAACACGGACTAGTTCCACCTCTGAGCAAACAGCAGCTTCCTGTGCAGGCTGGGCTGTGGTTGCAGACCCGTGTCCTGAGAGCCCCCTGCTTCGCTCGGGGGGCTGCACGCTCCAGTGGCCCCGGCTGGAGGGACCAGGGGCCAGAGGCAGCCACAGAGGGGCTGAAAACTGCTCCCAGGTCCTCTTGCCCTCATCTGTCGTCGTGCTGCCGGCAGCTCCTGTCGCTGCCTGCTTGCCCCCTTCCTTCTGCCCCATCTCAAGTGAGCTAAACCCAGACCTCTACACCCAGGTGCAGTGGGGAGCCCCGCAGGGTGGCGGCAGGGCTCAGGACGTGGCCCCGAGCTGGTGGGCAAGGGTCTGCTCCAGCGCCGGGGTCCAGCACAGCCTGGTAACAACACCTCTACTCTATGGTGCCGGGGCGGGCGGTGACATGCCAGGGAGGGGGAGGAACTGCCAGGGCCTTTCCTTCCCCGAGAGAGCCGCGGCCGGGGCTGGGAGGGGGAGCATGCAGCTGGG
>NW_010388224.1:427-1536 GCF_000710305.1 Buceros rhinoceros silvestris | reverse complement strand
CCGCTCGGGGGGGATGGAGGTGCTGACGGAGGGTGCAGTGCTGCTGACGGTCCCCACACCGTGCCTCTGCTGGGGAAGGGGCTGTGAACTACGCAGAGCTCTGGCTTGTGTGGCACCCTCCCTGTCTCCCCATCACTGGGCCCCTTCCTAGAAGGGCCACAGGGGTGGTGCTGCCTTCCCCTTGCCTTGTGGGGAGCAGGTTCCAGCCACCCCCTGCTCCGCAGCAGCTCCCTGGGGGCAGCACATCCCTGCAGCTGGGCACCCCAGTGCGGTGGGGGACTGGGGAGGGCACCTCTGCCAGCTGCTGCTCCTCCCTGAGTTGCTCCAGGCAAGAAGAGCCACTGTAGTGCCGTGGAGCATTAAGGGGGTGCAGAGGGGTGACCCCCAACCCACCACCGCTCCTGCGTGCTGCAGGGCAGCCACACATGTAACAACTGGGGCCTGGGCCCACCTCCCCCCATGCACCAGTGTCACCAATCAACCGTTCACAGCAAGGAGCGGAGCGAGGGGCAGCTCTGCGGGAGGGAGCCGGGGAGACAGGCACACACCCCCTGGAGGGGTAAGCGAAGGAGTGTTGCACACGCGTAGAGGAGGAGGGCGGCGGGAGAGGGGCCGGTGTGGTGTGGCTCCGGGGTGCTGTTAGCACATACGCTTGTAGGTGTAGATATAGGCCTTGCAGTTGGGACACGTGTGTGTCACGTCCTTGAAGTCATCGAAGAGGCAGGGGATCAGGCAGCAGCAGAGATCACACCTGGAGCACAGGGAGAGGCAGAGGCGTGAGCTGGGGCAGGTCCTGGGCACGGCGTGTGGGCATGGGCCGGGCCACAAATGGCCCAGAGAGGCGAGTACTTCCCCCACGGAGCCAAGCAAAGGGCAGCGCAAAGCCCCCGCACGCCGTGGAGCGGCTCTGGAACAGACAGCTCCTGCTCTGACCAAGGTCAACAACAGACCTTTGGCCTTGGCACCTTCCCCTCCCCTGGCAGAAGCCCACGGTCACCCCAGGAACCCACCTGCTGCCCCAGTAACACCTCGGTGCCACGGCCCCCGCCATGCCCATCAGCTTGGCCAATGCCAGCAGGACCGGAGCTGAGTGACCACACGCGCCCCGG
>NW_010388224.1:0-268 GCF_000710305.1 Buceros rhinoceros silvestris | reverse complement strand
CTGGGGCCAGGGTGGCCACAGCTCTGCCCCTACCCCACGAAGCAGCAGAAGAAGCCAAGAAGGAAGCTCATGAGCCCGATCTCGTAGGTGATCTTGGTGGTGATGGCTTGCTGGCAGTGGGGACACACCGTCTGCACGGGGGCAGCCTGGAAGATCTCACCCTGCAGCACCGTCACGGTGGTGGCAGTCCCCGATGGGACAAGCACCGTCGCCGTGTGGCCACTGGGAGAGGGGTAGTGGCCCGGGGCAGGGTAGTAGCCCATGGAGG
>NW_010388223.1:8578-8815 GCF_000710305.1 Buceros rhinoceros silvestris | reverse complement strand
AGGGTGGAGGAGCGTCTGGCTCCGACGGACGCCGCGTAGAGCGGAAGGTGGAGCCCGCGATGCAGGACGTAGCCAAGGCCCTTGATTTGCTCCCTGAGGAGGTGAAAGATCTACCCAAAACGCTGAGTAAGGGAGTGGAAATAGTGATCGAGAAGCATCGTGCCCGAGTGATCAGGGACAAGAGCCGTGCCAGGAGTGGGAGCACTTCAGCCGGAAGCCACAGCCCGCCCGGGTCGC
>NW_010388223.1:5422-8323 GCF_000710305.1 Buceros rhinoceros silvestris | reverse complement strand
CGAACACGGAGACGCGCATCCTTGGAGCTGTGGCAAATGCGTCTGTGAGCTCAAAGGGAGAAAAAAGCAGTAGTTTAAAGGCAACGAAGCTACCCACGCTTTGCCACCCCCCTGAAGCTGGCTGTGAAAGTAACCCCCGTGACCTCGTTGAGCAGGAGGCAATCAGCAAAGCCGGGACGGAAGAGAAGCAGATGTACCTAAAGGCTGGAGAGGGATATAAAGCCCCTTTTTCTGCTTTGCATACCAAGAACCTCCATCTGTCAGTGACGGAGGGTTTCAGAGGTCACAAGGAAGAGACATCCAAACATTACCTAACCAGCACACAAAAGCTTCGAGAGAGCGAGAAGCAGATGGCTGCGGTTTCCGAGCCCATCCTGAATGCGAGGACGGACACGGAGCTGGCGCGGCCCCAGCTCTCGCTCCACACCTCCAAAAGCCAGCCCATCTGTTTCTCCCCGGCCTCTGGCAGGAGCACGACAGCGAGGGCCGTGGCCCTGGAGTGGTTTCCAGACTTACATCCTAATTACCGGGGACTGAGTGTTTTTCCAGGGAAGCCTTTCCGGGAAGACATGGGGATCACCATGAAGACGCCAAAGGGCAGTTTCTCAGAGGGGCAGCAAGGTAACGTCAGAAACAAGCCTCTGCTGCTGAGATTTACTCTGTTGTCGGTCTCAACTGTCCCACGTGAATGGGAGAGGAGGGGTGGGAAATGCTGAGCTACTGGGCTTGTCCAGGAAGGGATCCAGGAAGGAGCTGGGGGGGGTTAAACTGCCCAGCCCGCCAGCCTGCAAAAACAGCGGTGGACGTTTTGATTTGGGTTGGAGTCAGAGCCTTGCGTGGGTGTGCTGGGGGAGCCAGCTCCGTTTGTGGAAAGACTGTTTGCGCTTCCTTCCCCTGGGGTCAGTCCCAAGCCCAGCTCAGAGAACGTGAGCAGTGCCCTCACTTTCCTGCCTTTGACCGCTCTGACTTGTCACCGCGCAGGTCCCCTCGCAAAACAGCGCCTGATGGACGTGAGGCTGGGTGAGCTGCCCGCCTGGCTGGGCACCCGCGACTTTTCTCCCCAGGGTTTGCTTGGAGGAGTGCAGAAAGGTGAGGTGAAGTCCCTGGCTCTTGGAGCAGAATTAGCCCACTTAGCTGGTGGACTCGCTGCAGCCTGGGCCACGTGGCCGGTCTGGGTCTCTGTAAAGAAGTAAATTAATAGCCCCAACCACTTGGCTGTGGGAAGTTCCATGAAAACCAGTGAACTCTGAGACCCACACATGATTTGATCCTTGTTTTTCTGTCCCAACAGCCTGGAACAGCTACTATGACAAGTACATCAACGTGAGGAGGGGCGGGCCGGCAGGGGTCTCCATGCTGCTGGCCGGGTACTGCCTCCTCAGCTACGGCTGGAGCTACCAGCACATCAGTAAGGGTTCCTCTGGTATCGGCCTCATTCGGGCAACATCCCCTTTCGCAGCAGATGGAAGGTCTGTTTGCTGTTCATCGTAATCCAGATAATTTAAATACTTTACTGTTAAGACTAATCTCAGAGCTCAGACGTGGCAGAATTCAGCTGATGACGGTGGTGAGGAAAGTTGCTGGTTCACAGCTTCTCCCTGGAGAGCACCAGAAACTCTCAGGAGTCCTTTTCAACCCCACCTGAAGCAGAGGGGAATGTTCCAACACCAAGCACCATCCCTTGGCATTGCTCAAAACCAACCAGGGGTTGCTGGTGGCTGTGTAGTGTCCCCAGCTCTTGCCCTCAGGCACAGCATGTGAGCAGAAGAGGCTTAGTCCATCCTCTGCTTGTCACTGCTGGGCCAAGCGTGCTCACACGGTCCTTGAGCGCAGCCCTGTCCTAACTCTGGTCTCTTCATTTCCCCCCATTTTTTTCCAGAGTGTCATCGCTGGCGCAAATACCACTGAAGGAGCTGGGACAGCCCCTGAGGAACCATCACGATCTGTGCCTGGAGTCAGCAGTGGGCTTAGAACCTGTCCCAGTGGGGACCCAAAGCAGCTGAGGCCCACCTACTAACAGAGACTGGTTCTTCAGTGGTGGAGGGGGCTGCTCTCCAGTGACCCCCCTGCAGACAGAGGGGTGACAGCGACAGGAGCCACCTGCCATCACTGTTCCGTGGTTCAGGTGGCATTTAGTGCTGGAAGAGACAAGTGCCAGAGCTGCCCCTTGGGGGTCTGGGTGCAGCAGAGCTCCTAGAGCCCGCAGAAGCCCCAGTCTCTCATGTTGGGCCACCAGGCAGAGCACAACTTGACCTGGGCTGTTAACGGGGACTAACTGACACGTAGTTGGAGAGTTTGGCAGTCGCTTTGTGGCGGCTCGTGGCAGGATGAGCTTTGGCCAGGATAACCCTTCCCAGCAGGGCAGAGTTGTGTCCCGCACAGCCCTGTCTGTTACTGACCCCTCAGCAAGATCCAGGGGGTCTGCTACTGGCTGGCAGGAGAAGGGTGGTCCCTGCAGGGCTCGCAGCCCCCCGCGCTGCTGGCACTGCCCAGGCCCTTTGTGAGGGCGTTAAAAGCAGCAGCAGCAACAGCCCTGGGGCTGGAGGAGGAGAATCCATGGGCTGGGCTGTGGTGCCCAAAGGGCAAACCCCTGTCTGCACCAAAGGAGGAGGGTTACAGGAGTGCTGGTTGTAACCTGCCATCACCAGACCCATCTGGAAAGGGGTTGGTCAAGTTACAGGCACGAAGGGTAAAAATTAAGCCAAGAAAGAAAAAAATGGGAGCTCTTTATTCAGAGGTGTTTCACCGGCAGCTCGCTCTCACCAGCAATAAAAGCTTTGTGGATTTTCCTTTCCTGCTTGGTGCTTCTGGCCCCTTCGCAGGGGATCAGCATACCCACACCCTCCCCTGCCCGGTGCGAGCTGGTCCCACCCCCCTCAACCCGTGACTGCACTGTGGCAG
>NW_010388223.1:3467-5282 GCF_000710305.1 Buceros rhinoceros silvestris | reverse complement strand
GGAGCAGAGCCCGGTTGTCGCTGCGTGAAGGACGCTGCGATTCCTCCGCTGCTGGTGAGGAGAACTGCGAGAACCAGCGCTGAGCAAACCCAACTGGCTTTTCTAGTCCCGCAGCCGCCCTGGTCGCCGTCTCACTGGCCCAGTGAAACAGCATCCTCCTCCTGTGGAGCACGTGGGAGCACACAAGTCACTTCCCCAGCAGCGTTTCCAGCCAAGTCTTCCCACCTTTCAGTCTGCATGGGGAGGACGGGGAGGGACAGGCAACTCAGCGCCATGTCACCACCTGTTCACTTTCACACCCTTTTCCAGCGAATGGGCTAATGCCTTGTTCCAGCACAGCTCCCACCCGCAAACCGTCCTGAGACCTCCAGCTGCCACAAACCTCCGACCAGAAGGATGTGAGGGGCTTGCTGCTTTCCGGGGCTGTTCCACTACCTTCCAAGTGCTTGTTACCACAAAAATCCCTTCTCCCCACCATCGTCTGCAGTCAGATATTTTGCCCCAGGATCCAGCATCAAGAACCAGCCCAGGGAAAGCAGCCTCCAGCTGAGGAAGCTGTTTTGAGGGCGCTCTGGGAGTCCCTGTGCCACATGCTGCCCCTCACCATAGCGCTTTACCCTCCCTCTGGAGCAAGACCATTGCTCCCAGTCCCCAAAACCCCTTGTCTTGAAGCAGATGCCTCATTCAAACAGGCGCTGGGGGCAGCTACTGGTGTCCCACGGCTGCTCTGCCAGGCACTGGGTAGCGCTGGTGACTGGTGGAGGGGGCTCCACGGGTGGCAGGTCCTTGCATCTGCTCTCCTCACCAGCAGCCAGGTCCAGCTGTACCAGCTCCCTCAGGGGGATGTGGGGCAGGAGGGGCAGCTGGCAGCTGCTGTGCTACAAAAGCTGAGGCAGAGGCAAGAGCTGTGGGGCAGAAGCCAAGGGCAAACGGGGTTCAGCTCAGGAGGGACTGGGATAGGACCTTCCCTGCATTCACCTTGGCTGGATCCGTGCTGCTCGTCATCAGCCTGGCCTTGAGGCTGGAGAGGGACAGAGGATGGGCAGTTACTGCTGGGACAGAGCCCCCAGTGGCTCCCACAGCCTCGCAGGGCTGTCCTGGGGCTCAGGCAGCCGGTACCAGCATCCCCATGGGGACCGGGGCTGTCCCCTGCCCACCCACTGCAAACCCTGCCGTCACCAGCTCTGGCTGGGCTTCGGGAGAGACCAGAGGGTTCAGTCAGCTCAGACAAGGACCCAAAGCACCCTTGTCCTTTACCAGGACACCGCAAGGGCCATGGCCACCTCTGCAGCCTCGGAGAGAGGACTGGCCCCCAGCTGCATGCCGAGCTCCCCCCACCCTGCCCCATCCCCCGTCTGCTGACGAGGTAGCTGGCACACAGCACCCTCTGCGTGTGCTTGTGCCTGCACAGGGGACCTGCCACACAGAGGAGAGGTTCCTGTTTGTGGGGACACAGACCTGCCCCGCAGGGGTTTCGGGAGCCCAGCTTTCCCCAGCAGCCCCCTTCCCCTTCAGCTCTCTGGGGACTTTGCTGCCCCACGACCAAATCCCCACTGGGCACCCAGTCCCAGTCTCCAGACCACCCACTGTGGTTCACCCCATGCTGGCTCTGTCACCTCAGAGGTGGCAGGAGGTTGGGCTGGCAGTGGGGTCCAGACCCCCATCCCCAGTGGGTCGGGAATGTGGGCAGCTCCTGCTCAGGCTGGGTGCTCACCCTGGCACCCATCCCGGCAGCTCACCGTACCTGCAGAAGCCATGGTTGTACCAGGGACAGCCCACGGCGTTGGCGGAGGCATGAGCGTGCAGGAAGGGACG
>NW_010388223.1:1522-3391 GCF_000710305.1 Buceros rhinoceros silvestris | reverse complement strand
GTACCCAGGTCCAGCCCGCGTCGCTGGCGGAGGCATGAGCGTGCAGGAAGGGACGGTCCTTGCTGCCGCACTCGCCTGCGGGAAGAGGAGGTGGGGTGAGTGGGACAACACTCACCCAAACCACGCACAGTGGAGACCACTCAAGGATGGGCTGGACGGGAGGAACTGAGGAGCAGCAGGGCTTGGCCCGGGAAACAGTGGCCCTGGATGGGTGCCAGTGGCATTTCTTCCAGCAGACAGGAGGTGGCATCAGGCACTTGCTCGAGGCCAGACCCCAGGGACATGGGTGCTGGGGGTGGGAGAGGCTCAGCCTTGCAAAGCCCACCCAGCCAGTGCTCGCACAGCAATGTCTGCTCCCCGCCGACATGATGCAAGGGGCTCCCACCCACTGTCACCACCTGCCCGTGCCCCAAACCCCCATCACCACCACCCTTCCGATCCCGCCTGCACCCAGAAACCCTCCGCTCCGGCACCCCCCAGCTCCTGCCAGCAGGAGCCTTCCAGGATGTGGAGATCTGCAGCATCCACTGGGTGCACAGGGCTGGGTCCCCAGGCACTGCCACGGTTGCCCTGGAGGTGTCCACACTCTCATCCAAAGGGTCGGGGGGGATGATAGACTCTGAGCAGTGTCAGTATTTTGGGTCAAAACCTGCTAACGTGCTGGCCGTGGGCAGGAGCCCAGGGAGGAGGCAGGACAAGAAGCATCCAGGCATCATGGTGGGTGCACCAAGAGCCAGGAGCACCAGCAAGGAGGAGAACCCCAGCACCCCATCACCCTCCAAAGATGCCACAGGACCCTGTCTTCAAAGGAGCCGAGGGAGGAGGCAGGACAAGAAGCATCCAGGCATCATGGTGGGTGCACCAAGAGCCAGGAGCACCAGCAAGGAGGAGAACCCCAGCACCCCATCACCCTCCAAAGATGCCACAGGACCCTGTCTTCAACTTACTGTCCATCCCCAGGAAGGGCAGGGGCCGAGCTCTTGGCTGCTGCTCCACATCAGCCTCCAAGTCAAACCTGATCTTCTCCACACCAGCCACCAGCATCGCTCCAGCAAGAGGCACCTCCAGCCCAGCCAGGGAGCACGAAGGGGCCACCCAAGGAAAATGCAGGTCTGCCAGGGGAGCAGCCCATGCTCTGCAGGTCACTGCAGCCAGCCTGGGCCCAGAAACCTCCCTCCTCCTCCTCCTTTTCCTCCTTCTCCTCCTCCTCCCATCCCCATCGCAGCCCCGTCCCCATCGCAGACCCGTCACTGCCTCTGCTTCTCCTCCAGCCCCGGTTCTGGGGCAGAGCACTGCCCTTCCCCTGGGTCCGCCGGGGCTGGCCCTGAGCTGGGTTAACTCCCTGGCACTGAGGCTGCTGCTCAGCCTCAAACAGAGCCAAACGGGGCCAGAGCGCTGTGGCGAACCCCTCAGGATGGACCCTGGGTGAGCGCTTTGAGCGTTGCTGGGTGCACAGCAGCACTGGCACCAGCCCCGCTCCCCAGCACCTGGTGCCCACCGGGACAGACCCACCTCCCCAGAGTCCCGCTCAGGGCACACTTCACACCCCAATGAGAAGCCGCTCTGGTCCCCGCTGCCAGCCGGGGGGCTCGCACACGTGCCAGGCACAGCCACGGTGCCACGCTGCTTCCCAGGGGTGCCGGAAGCCCACCCAGAAAAGACCATGCGGCCCCCTGGGATTAACCTAAAGCTCCATCCCTCCTCCACACCACGGCTCCTGCAGCCACGCTCATCCCCAGCACGCGCCCGGAGCGACATGGCCTGACGCACTGGGGATGGAGACCTGCTCCCATTCTGTCACTAGCTATAAATGCACTGGACCGGTGCTGCCGTGCCTGCGGGTGCTGCGGCACAGGGTGCTGGGCACCC
>NW_010388223.1:538-846 GCF_000710305.1 Buceros rhinoceros silvestris | reverse complement strand
TGCAAACCCCGGTGACCTGCCCTGCCCCCTGCCTTGTGCCAGGGCATCCCTAAGGGATGAGGAGCCAGGTCCCCCCCAGCAGCCTGGTGACCTCCCAGCACACAGGGACCAGGACCATCCGCTCAGGGGACAGGTGTGCAGAGCAGGGCCGGGGGGCAGTGACCCCAGGGTGACGCTGTGCCGCAGGGACCGGGGCAGAGGCAGCCCGGTGAGCTCAGAGCCTCCCGCTGCAGCTGCTGTTGTTCTCCCTGTCCCAGACAATAGCCCAATGTCCCACGTCGCAGGGCGTTGTGGTGGGGCTGGCGCAC
>NW_010388223.1:0-354 GCF_000710305.1 Buceros rhinoceros silvestris | reverse complement strand
GCACAGCACTTGCCCGCTCCCACCAGCTTCACCTCCCGCTGGGAGGGCAGGGGCACCCAGCCCCTCCTAGGACCAGGGGATGCTGGAGGGGCCGAATCCTTTCCCCCCACTCCGGTGAGGAGAGCCTGGCCAGTGCTCCCAGTGCTCTGTGCTCTTTGCCCACTCAAAGAAGGGCTCGGGGTGGCTCCGAGCGCTAGACCCCATCACAGCCCAGCTCCACCAGTGGGGCTGGGGAGGGAAGGCAGCCTCAGCACTGGTAGAGCACCACTTGTGCAAGGGGCTGAGCTGTGGGATGGGAAGCGACCTGCCCCACTCGCCCTACCAGGGTCAGCGGGGGCCATGGCATCCCCACAG
>NW_010388222.1:0-2098 GCF_000710305.1 Buceros rhinoceros silvestris | reverse complement strand
GGGCTCAGGGATCCGTGCGCCCCGCGGCCGGACCCGGTCCCGGTCCCGTAGCAGATCCCCGCTGCCACTGTTGTCCTCAAAACCGGGTTCTTTTACCCGGTGTCACACCGAGCCGCCTTACTGAGTTATTGGAGTCTGCGCAACGTCGGGTGCCAGTCGGTCACTCCCCGCTATCCCAGCACCCCCCTTCCATCATTCATCAGTGAACGGGAAGCTGAGATCTTCCCGGCAATTCCGACCGGTGACAATTCACAATCAATTACACAAGACTCATTTCTGCTACATGCGCTCTGTGAGTAGGGGTCTTCGCCCGCGCCTGGGTCTCTTGCCCTGCGGGTGTGTTTCTTGGATTGAAGTGAGGATAGTTTGTGTAAGGGATGCAGTTAATTACATCTTTGGCTGACTCCTCAAAATGACACGTAACCCGATGATTAAGTGCACATACTGTTTATCTTTCTCCCAGGACTTTCCTCCTACAAGGGCTGCGAGCACCTGATGAGGAGATCCTCTGCTGATCACAACGGTTCCAAGGCTGGACATCTGTGCTCAGAGAGTGTGTACGGAGCTGACTAATTGAATCCTTTATCTAATTCCAACAGTCTTCCCACCACACCGCAATTTCTCTGCCCCCAACTAGGGCTTGTGGCTCCCTGCCATGGTGCAACCCCAGCTGGCAGCCGAGCACCACGCACCCAGTCAGTCACTCCCCCCAGTCCCCGTGGAATGCGGGAAAGAACTGGAGGAGTTAAAGTGAGAACTTGTAGGTTGAGATATAAATAGTTTAATAATTAAAACAAAATAATAATCTTAAAAATTGTAAGGAAAATATAGGGGGAAAAAAGAGAAATAAAACCCAGAGAAGAGAACCGATGCAGATGAAAACAGCTGTTCACCACCAACACACCGATGCCTAGCCAGCCCTGAGTAGTGGCCCCCACTCCCCACCAACCTCCCCCCTAGGTTATCTTGCTGAGCATGTTATCACCAAAATCAGGATCAGCGTAGGGGTCTTAGGAAGCAGGCAGTCTCTACCGCGACACATCGGATGCGCGGAGGGTTGTTCCTCCGATCGTGTACACTGGTCCACAAACCTGAGCAGACTGTATTCTGTTACTTCATACATATTCGTCAACAGTTCCTGGAATACTCATACATAATCATTCGTTCTCCCTGAAACCATTGTTGCATTCCCCACCCTCGGTCTCTTGAGCTGACGGTCGTCCTGTGGGCTTGGGTGGTGGTGAAGAGCCCCTTCCTCGCACTGACTGGTTGAACTCCCCTGTGAAGTGTCCATATACGGTCAGGAGAACAGGTCACTTAGTCCTTGGTGTGCTTTGGATCCGGAATGCTGACTTGAGGCCTGTTTCAGCAAGGCTTCAGGGATGGTCTTTGTTCCCTACTGGTTCTGAGACAGGCAGGGTCGGGTTTGTAACAATTCCAATAATACATTTTTGAGACAGGTACTCACAACCAGTTCTCAGCTACAGATTAGGTTTCCACAACCAAGCCTACATGACTGCAGGTTGCTTATTATAAATATAACGGACTACAATCTTAAAGAGTCATATATATATCTCATCATCATGGCTTGGCTTCACGGACGAAGGTTTGGGAAGGGCTTTCCCCACGCTTACTGCAAGCGCGCTGATGGCTGAAAAGGCCAATGCGAGATAGGCAAGACCGGTTGCAAAGAGCACAGCGGAAGGTCTCCTTGGGTGGTACAGTCGAGGCACGGTTCTTTCTGTGCTGTCTTTTCTCCTCGAGACTGATTCTATGCGTGCTCTCAAAGGAGGCAGCAGCGTTATGTGTGGTGTGTCTCCAAATCTCCCGGTGGGAGGCCAGGGTGGACCACTGATGGTGGTCAGTATGGCCAAGGCTGAGGTATTGTTTCAGGTAGTCCTTACATCTCCTCTTTGGAGCATTTCTCCAGCGGCAGCCGGTGGCGAGTTCACCGTAGAACACAATCTTAGGAAGGCGGTGATCTGCCATCCTGGAGACGTGCCCTGCCCAGCGCAGCTGCATTTTCAGCAACATGGCCTCGATACTGGCGACCTCTGCCTGTTCAAGCACAGCAACATTAGTCACGTAGTCAGTCCAG
>NW_010388221.1:2906-5121 GCF_000710305.1 Buceros rhinoceros silvestris | reverse complement strand
TAACCCTAACCCTAACTGCTCTCTCAAGGAGAAGCAAGGGTGGGTTTGCACCCTATAAATAACAGCGATCGCCGACCGCGAAGGAGCCCCTCGCTCCCCCGAGAAAGGCATCCCCAGCCCAGATGGCTGGAGGTTAAAACCAGATGACGCAAATATTTCACACCACAGCAGGACCGTGAACTCGGCGATGGCTTCGCCGCCTTCCACAGCCCTTTCCTCCGGGCTGGGAACATCCCCCCGGGGGTCATTGTCATACGGTGGGGTGCGGGTGTGATACAGGGGACATGTGAGGATGGGGAGGGGGCAGAGGTGCTGCTGGTGGGGCTCTGGCTGTGGTCACATCCCGTGACGGATGCTGGAACCCTCATGAAAAGTAGCTGAAAGCCTCCAGAGACCCCATGCAGTGTCACCCAGTAGTGCTGTGTGCTGGGAGGGGACAGGGCCCTGTCCCTTTGCCTGACCCCAGCTGCTGGGATGTGACCTTGGCTCTCCAGCCCTGGCACTGTCTCCTCATCGTGGGTCGTGTGACTGGAGCAGGGGCAATGCCTGGGGGGGGAGGGAGGATAGGAGATGGGGCAGAGTGCAAGTCATCAAGTCCTTGAATAAGAGCCACGTAAAATATTTCTTCTAATGCCTCTCATGATTTTGAAATTATGTATTTACACTTTGCAACGAAATAATGCGAAGTTCTGGTGTCTGAAAAATGTCAGTGTATTTTTGTTGCATGTTCAGCTACCCCTGGATTTCAGAGCCAATAGAAATCTTTTTGTGGAAGTTGTACATTTTCCTGTAAAGATCTATAGGTCTTGTTTTGAAGATACAAATGCATAGAACATTTTCTCTACATTCAAAGACATTTATCTGTGAGATATTTACAACGACTAAGACTGTAAACACGAATTGCCCGTTGAAATGTCGCAGCCTACGTCCAAAAACACAGGAGATGTAAAATAGACTCGAAATGTCGAAGGACGGATGACAAAAAGATGTTTCTGGCATCCGGGAAGGTTGTTTTATAACTGGTTTCCGCTGGCTGCAGTGACGGTTCTGCGAGTGGCGTTTGTTTTAAAGAGGAGCCGTGATGGGCAGCTTGAGGTGTCACCCTGTGGGGCTCTGCTGGGAGCCGGACCCCTCCAGCCCCACGAAGCTGCAGGGCTGATGCCCCCCTTAGCACTCCCCTCATCCCAGCCCCTCGTCCCGCCCCGTTTATTATTGGAACCAGGTGCTGGAGCAGCTCGGAGCCTGGGGGGAGCTGGAGCCGCTTCCTGGGGGTCTCAGGAAGGGAGGCAGCGGGTTGTCCCCCCACAGAGGGGGCACAGGGCGGTGAACTGGGGGCCAGCTCCAGCTCTCCAAGGAATGGGACTCCTTGGGGACCCAGCACTCGGTGCCTTTCTCACGGTGGCATCAGTACCGAAGGGGTGTCTCACTGTCTTCTGGCTCCTCATGAGGGTGCTGCCGGCTGGCAAAGCCAGAACCAGGCGGCTTTTGCAGGAGTGGATAAAGATAAGGGCTGCTAAGTCTGGTTTGATAATGCAGGGACCAGCTGGGAGCAGGCAGGGTGAGGCTGGGTTGGGAGGCTCAGGGCAGCTTGAGGAAGGGCTACGAGGTGCTGCTGAGCTCTGGAGAGAAGCAAAGGTGCATGTTAAATGAAGCTGCAGGTGCTGAGGGGGTGCAAAGGGCCACAAGATGAGGGTAGCTCCAGCTCTCCTGGCAGCTTTTCATTCAGCAAACGCAGCTTCTAGCCACGTAAATGCAGATATAACTTCTCTGGGCTCAGGGAGTGACAAAAATCCTGCTGGCACCAGCACATTCCCATCACCGTGGGGCTGGCACTGCTGCGGATGAGTATCTCAACCCACACAAAATACAGGTTTCAACCATTTTAATATTTTGCTCCTCTTTCTAAGCCCTGAGGGGTCACGGTGCTGTTTGTTGGCTGGTGCAGAGCTTGCTTTCGGGATGCTGCTCGCCTCTCCCCTGCCCGCCAGCTCCAGGCAGAACTGCTGCCTTCCCCAGACACCTCCAGAGTGGCTGCAGCATCCCTGGAGAGTCCCTGTCCTCATCCCTCACCAGGACAACCTCTGTGGCTTCTTTGCAGGGCACCTGAGGAGTGAAGCAGGAGAAACTTGGGAGCCAGGGCTGCTAGAAGGGCTTTTCCAGCTCTGGGTACAGAGGAGGGAAATGTTAGAGGGTTTCCTGCTGTTGCACATCTGGG
>NW_010388221.1:2381-2796 GCF_000710305.1 Buceros rhinoceros silvestris | reverse complement strand
GGTTGATTGTCCCCGTGGGGCCGCTGCTGCTGGAGCCACCGGGGATTGGAGAGCCATGCCCTGGGTCCCAGCACTGGGGCAGGTGGGGAAGAGGGCTTGGGGATGTTTTCCCCTCTTGCCTGGGGGACTCAGGGTGGCGGAGAGCCCCCCTAAGCCACCATCTTTCGAGCCCTTCCTCGGCAACCAGGCGTGAGCAGCCCAGCCCTGCTCACCACCCAGGCAAGCCCTGGGACCCTCCAACTCCTCATTCTTTCTTGCCACCTCCACCCACCCGCCCTCCCCTGGGGTGGGGATGATTTCCCCCCCCCACCAACCCTTCTGTGCACAGCATCTCCTCCATCGTCCCCTACCCTGTGTCCCACAGGGCTGGTGGCCCGTGGGTGCTGTGCAGCTGGATGGTGGTGGTGGGGGGGGG
>NW_010388221.1:0-2353 GCF_000710305.1 Buceros rhinoceros silvestris | reverse complement strand
AACCCTTCTGTGCACAGCATCTCCTCCATCGGCCCCTACCCTGTGTCCCACAGGGCTGGTGGCCCGTGGGTGCTGTGCAGCTGGATGGTGGTGGTGGTGGGGGGTTGTTGCAGTGGGGAGGGGGTGAGGAGCAGTGCAACGAGCTGGACCCCTGCTCCCGGCTGCCTCCGGGGTCTCTTCCCTGGGCCACACACATCCACATGGATATTTATGCAGGATGGGAGCGGATCATCCATCCCTGCTCAGCCGTGTGCCTCCTCATGCACACCCCCCCCCCAAAAGCCATACAGACCCAACACGAATCAAACGCCTTGGAAGGAGCCAGAATAAATATTTTACGGTAAATTACTAAGGCTAATAATTATAAAAATCTGTCCTCATGACGCGGAGCCAGGGAAAGATTTCCAAGCAGCTGGTGACCACATGGGCGATGGTCCCTCCCTGCTCCTCGGCCAAGCTTTCGGACCCTTCCCACTCGTGGGGAGCAGCCTGGGGGTAGCGACTGGGGGTGTCTGGGGGTAGGACCCTGGGGTTGCCAGGGGATCTGTAAAGTCCCATGGAAGGGCTGGAGACAGAATTTCCCACAAGAGCGATTGCTGCTGGGGTTTGGGGAAGGGGCAGTGACGAGGATGGGAATCTCAGCTTCCCACCCATGCAGCCCCACTCTGGGAGCCCTTGGGGTTTTCTTATTTCTGAGGGACTGGGGGAAGACAGCGTTGCAATGGGGGGAGAGGCTGGAGAGGGGAGAAGGAGAGAGGAAGAGGAGGCACAGCTGTGGCTGTCTTTGGGGTGGGCTGGTTTTATCTATTTGACTGCTGACAGGTGAAATTTGGGGTGCAGCCACTCCTCCTTGGCCATCAGGAATCAGCTCTGCCCTCACGCCGAAGCTCTGCCCATCCCCGGGGCTACTGGGATGAGATGGTCCTTGCGGGGAATGTCTCAGATCTGGCCACGTGCTTGGGGCTGGACGAGGCGTGTGCCGGGCGAGCATCCCCGTTCCTGCCTTGATGGGGATCACCAGCCCAGGGTGGGGGCTGGCAGAGGGTGTGGGAAGTGTTTCTTTTCCACCTTTCTCCTCCTCTGAGCATTAGTTGGGACGAGAGCAGCGAGATCATGGGCACACCCCCCATCCCTGGCATCTGGTGGGACCATCCCCCTCACACCTCTCCGCAGCCCCTCTCCATCACCCTGCCCACTGCCATGGCCTCATCACCCTCCAGAGCAGCTGGCAAGAGGGGAGGTTGGAGCAGCCTGACCCTACTCAGTGCTTCCCCCTTCCCCCAGCCTGTTTCCCTTCCTCCCTACCCTGATTCAGACCAAAAAAATTAGCTGGATTTCAGGTCAGCACCCGGCTCTCCCTCACTCGGCTCCGCCGGGCGATGACTCAGTCGACGGCGGTGGCATCCGTGGCTCTGGCCCCGCTTGGCCCCGCTCCCACCCAGCACGGCTTAAGCAACAATGGTGTTGGCCTTGAGCAAGCTCACGCAGAGCGACGAGCTCCCTCCACACCCGCAGGGCTGGGTTGAGGTGGGGTCAGAACAGGGGGGGAGCGAAAGGGAGGACCCCCCACTTGACCCCAGCGGGGGGGACTGGAAGCATTCAGTGGCCACCTGCAGGCACCAATGGTTGAAGGGGTTGTTGCTGGATGCGGGTGGATGTCCCCAGCCCCAGATCTCTGCAGGTGGGTGCGAGCATTCCACCCGCACCCTCTTGTTGCTGAGTAGCCTTGAGGAGACCACCTGAGTGGGTGCAATGGGGGTCTGAGAGGGGCTAGGGATGTTCTGTCTCACCTGAGAGCTTCGATCTGCATCCCGGGGTGTAGGGCTCCCAATCCCATGGGACCGTGCCCCCCTGTCCCCTGGGACACCCCTGGGTGAGCCGACCTGGGCACAGCCCTTCCTCCGTGTGCCTGAGAGACGTGCACGGGCAGCGGCAGCCCTTGGCTGAGCCCGGACCTTGGCTTCCAGCGATCAACAGGAAACGGGAGATGGATTTCTCGGCAAACTGGGCTTTCCATAAACAGTCTGAGGGGCCGACCCGCGACGGCGGGAGCAGTGCAGAGCCAGGGACGGGCTTTACAGCTGTTTATCACATTTTTCTGCTCTTGTTTCCTCCCCAGCTCGAGAGCTCAGGGTTCCTCTTCTCCCTCGTGAAAACCAGGGCTGAGCTGAGCACCGCTGGACGGGCTGCTGAGTTCCCAACCTGATGCACCCAGGATGCTCCCACTGGAGCAGGATCGGAACAGGCAGTGTCCCATGGGTCCTGTGTGCCACTCAGCCTGGGTCCAAGGTGCCAGAGTCCCCCCAGTCCTTTCAAAACCTTGAATCCAACTCCCATCGTGCTCCCTTTGCTT
>NW_010388220.1:1255-4328 GCF_000710305.1 Buceros rhinoceros silvestris | reverse complement strand
CCCGCGGGGGTATTTGCACCCTGCGTCGCCGCGTGGCGAGGCGAGCCGCCGCGGTGATCCGAGCCCTGCTGCAGAAGGGGCTCTTCCTCAGAAGGCTTCAAAGGGGAGGTTCTGCCTTTGGGTTCTGACCTTCCTTTCAGGCCCGTGAGCTGTTTCTGTGGGTTCCAGCGAAGTTAATTTTAAAAAACCTGAACTGAACCCCCCGTGGCACATTACATGCGCCACGTAGCGATCAGTACCTCTGTCGGGATGATTTTAGGGGTCCAAAAATGGAAAAAAAATGAACTCACTGACTCAATTCTTAGGGGTGTGTGTAATCCCTAAGAAAATGGGGATTTGCTTCTTTTTGTTCTGGAGTATATAAAACTTGGATGCTCTCCTGGTGCTGTTTTGCTCGAAGAAAAGCCTGTCTTATGGCTGGAGATCTGGGATTGTCAGGTTAACGTGGCATGATGCGCTTTTTCCTCTGACTGTACATTTAAATACGATCGCCCCATTTGATAAACAACTGGTACAAAGGTTCGGCTGTATTAAAAACAGCTAAGTACGACTCCTGATCAAATATCAGGGCTGTAATTGAATCTCGGGGGTTCTGGTGCTGTTCAGAAAGCCTTGGAGTTGTTGTGTGCTTCGTGACGTCAGCCGAAAGCTTGATTGAATTATGGCCTCGTATTGTGGGAGCACCTGCCAGTGCCACGGGGCTGAAGGGTCTGTCGGCGTTGCCATCCCAGCCCTCGCTGGAGAGCCTTGGCTCGGGGTGGAGGCTGGGGGGTAAACATCCAGCCTGGAGGTGAGCTGCTCCTTGGCTACAGCCAGCCCCAGGAGAGCCCCCGGACTCCAGCAGGGCATGCGGTGGCTCTTCTCCCGCCTTTCTCCGTACGGAGATGGGGGGCTGTTCCTCGGGGGCGGTTGCCATTGGAAGGGACTGCGAGGTGGGAGGGAGGAGAGGCTGCGATGTCGGGGTCTAACGCAACTGCACAAAAGAGAACTTTGCCCGTGTTCTAGGAACCGGGGCACGAGGCTGTGACCGACCTGTCTAACTCCAGTGCCACCAGGCTGTTTGGGTGGACCTGGTGGTCTGGCAGGATTCGGGAGCACCCGCAGCACAGTCCACCTCTGTGCGGGGTGGGGCAGAGGCTCCCTCCTGTCGGAGGGGATTCTCTCCTGTGCGAGGGAGAAGTGACAGCAGCGGAGCTCACGTGTGCGGTTATACTACCGAAATAACTATCACATTATTTTTAGCTCTTATAGATCTGCAGACTTAATTATGGGGACTACATGTAGCAGCTGATGCTGAAGCGCAGAGGAAATATTTAGTGCCGTGCCGCGGGAGGTGCGTTGCGTGAGGAATAAATGCTCCGTATCCTCAGATGACTGCTGTCCAGGGAGGCCTCGGAGCCGTCTGAGCGCTGCAGGGGTTGTGAGAGAAGGGCAGGGATGAGGCAGATTCACCGTCAGAGCTCCTGGGAGGAAGGGAAGTGGCCTGGTAGCTTGGTGCAGTTTTGCTGTAGGGGTTTATTTTTCAGACCTAGGGTGCTTTGTCAGCAGGACCTGAACGTCTGTGGCAGCGGGCTGAAGGAGAACTGGAAGCAAAGATTTGGGAAATGCTTTTTCCTGCTGTTACAAATCTAAATAGACGACACGTTCGGTGGTTCCTGCTGTGGCTGTAACCCGCCAGGCACGGCTTGGTTTGCCCCAGCACCACCGGCGCAGCTTTTCTGGTCAGACCTGGCAGAGTGATCGTCCTGGGCTGGGACTAACTGGTGGCAGGCACTCATTGCTGTCCGCTGCCGGAGCGGTTGGGTTGGGTTTGCCTTAACCCCGTGTTGTTCTGGACCGCTTGTGTTCTGTGGGCTCACCTGGGCTCTCCTCAGCCAGCTTGTTTTACCGGCACTTTGTCCATCACGGTCCTCGGGGAAAAAATACGTGTTCTGTCCTGCCTAGAGACAAGATGCTGCTTCGTTCGGCAGGGCCAGAGCTGTTTGCAAATGCATTGCTTAGCTTTTGTTTTCTGTGTCTAATCGCTTTGTTGATTTTCTGCTCTTTGGAAAGATTTACTCACTTAGGAAATACTGTGTCTTGTTGTATAAACAGAGGACAATCCGTGTTCCTAAAATTAGATGTTTTGTAAACTCCACCGATGGGAGCATTTAATTTATGAACTGGCTTATTAACTAATGGACGTTGCCTCTTCCCCTCTCCTCGTGTTGTCATTTATATGCCACATTTTTCTCTCTCTTATCTGTCTTTTACGACGGAAGCGGTTAATTGGCACTAGTGGCAGCGTGGTGGTGAGAGCGCTTCAGGTTCACGCTCGTGTCAAGATGTGATTAAGCGGTTTGGTCAGCGTGAAATACTGACGCTTCTTCGCATCTCCCCGCCCGTGACCCGAGAGTGCAGCAGCCACTGAAAACGTGCTGGTGTCCAATTAGGAAGTTAACGTGGCAGAATGACCAGTCGTCAGGAGGTGAACCCCCAGCTTTCGTCGGGAAGATGCCCCCTTTCCAGGGCGGTGCTGCTTCCCTGGCTGTGACCTGAATCCGTCACAGTAAAATTACTGGCAGCAAATGGTCATTTTCTTTTAAACCACAAACCCAGTTTAGCTGGAGCACAAGAATGTTGTCAAATTTAAAAAAAAAAAAAAAAGACCCTCATTTTTCTTCTTTTTGAGCTGCTGTTGAGAATTCCGTTGGATGCAGGTTATTTCTGTGGCACTGGATCAGCAGCACGGTCACTCCTTACCTTGACACGGATCCCAGCCTGTCCTGACGTTGGTCATCTCGGTTGCTCTGTTCCTCCCCCTTTACTGCTCTGGTTTGTAATCTTTTCTCCGACTTGTGAACTCGGGCTCGGTAGGGCAGGAAAAACACGGCTGTTCCTCAAACCTTCATTACCCGACGCCGTGGGGCAGGGCCAGTCCGTGAGCAGTGCAGATCCGGGGCAGAGAGCTCTGCCATCCCGCTGGGAGCGTGAGGAGCCAAACAGAAGGATTCTGCTGCCTCCAGAGAACACCCGCCGCTGGCTCCACGTCTGCCTCCCCCCCGTGCAGCAGCGCCACACCGGGGCTCAGACA
>NW_010388220.1:549-1176 GCF_000710305.1 Buceros rhinoceros silvestris | reverse complement strand
CTGCTGCCTCCAGAGAACACCCGCCGCTGGATCCACGTCTGCATCCCCCTCGTGCAGCAGCGCCAGCCCGGGGCTCAGAGCGCTCCCCTCTAATTCCAGCATCTCCTCACCGGGGTGCGGAACAGGTTCTCTGAAAATGTAGAAGTGAGGCAATAGGGGCTGTGAACACTGTGAGGCAAAACTTAGCGTATCAGGTGATGATGACTATGATTATTATTATTATTTGCATTTTTTGTGCTGCTGGAGTCTCTCTGCCTGTAAATGCCCAAGAGTTTTATGTGGCCATTGAACTTGTAGTATCTGAGTAGAAGGGAATGACGAGATTTATTACGCTAACAGTGTGATATTATAAACTTAAAAAATTGTGTATCTAACTGTTTAGTGCTATCTACTCTTAGCATAAAAAAAAAAATCCTCTGGCTCTGCCATTGGGCAGAATCGTGATGTGTTTGTAAACAGGGCAATGCCTAATGGAGGGCTGGTATTTTCTTAATCCAAAATAGAAAGAGCTTAAATAGAAAGTGCAGGATTATAAAAGCAGCAGCTTTATTCGTTTTAATATGAAGTTGTTTCCTCTTATTCAGCTCAGCCCTGTCCCCGCTGCTGAAACAAATAAACTTGGGAGGT
>NW_010388220.1:0-397 GCF_000710305.1 Buceros rhinoceros silvestris | reverse complement strand
CCCCCGTCGCCCTGACCCCCGCGCTGCTCCGGCGGCTGGAGCCGCTGTGCCGTTTCGGTAATATTTGTACAATCATTTTTCTGCTTAAGCCTCTTCCTTGTCCACTGCCGTCGGGGGAAAAAGCCCCAGTTCGACAGGAAATGAAGAGCAAAAATGAGAATGGATAATCTGCAGAACATTCTCAAATTGGTCCGTTGTGTTTATCGGGGGTCAGTTTGGAAAAGAAAACACTGCGTAAAAATAGAAGAGAATTTCAGAACAGATTTAAGCCTAAAAAATAGGTTTGAGCCCCAGCGCTCTCTGGTCTCTCGTTTGCGCTGGTGGGAGAATCGCTGCCCGCGAGCGAGGGCAGGGCTGGGAGCGGGGAGGCCGGGGCCGCGCGCTGGCGCGGCGCTCA
>NW_010388219.1:12568-17256 GCF_000710305.1 Buceros rhinoceros silvestris | reverse complement strand
GTAATTTAACAAGACTGATGACCATGCTTCAAACTTATTTTTCAATACGTTTGGTCTCAAAAACCCACAAAGCTACTCTTGGTCTCTCCCCAGACCCTGCCTTGAAGTGAATGTATTTTAAATTCTTTCTGTTTGAGAGAGGCCAGGGCTCCATTAAAAATTGTGCACTGGCAACAATTTGGTAACCTTACTACACCGACAAAAGGGGCCATGTGGGGTTAAAGCTCATTGATTTCTTGTGGCTTGTTTCTCTCACATGATTGTGTCTATTCTGCTGTAGCAACATGACCTTGAAAAGACCTTGCTGAACCCACGCTCCACCAGAGCCCCACTGCCCACATTGACCTTCTTCATGTCCAGGAAGATATTCTGGAGGCTAGAAACAAAGGGCTCCTCATCCACAAGATGGCAAGGGGTGTTCAGGGATGGCAAGAGCTGCCCTGGATAATGTGTTGCTGCCTGCTCATTAGGGGACTTGTAGTAATACATGGGTGATTCCAGTTCTCTTTGGTACAGCACCACGACCATTCAAAGTTGGCTTGTTTTTACACTCTGCCTGTACTTCACGGCTGCCAGCACCACAAAGGCACACTCAACATCTCAATCCTGTTGCCAACAGCCGGGGCAATGACAACCTCCCACTGTAGTGCCAGTCTGGGAATGATGAAGCAAGAGCAGTAGGTAGTCACTAGGAATAGGACATAACTGTTAAAAATTGCCAGTCCATTCAACTACTCCATTGTCACTTATTTCAGCATGAAATTTGCTGTAAGGGCATAATAGCAAGTGTTCTGGAACAATAATCTACAGCATTGCAATTCCTGAAGACCTCTTAACGAAGAGAAGTGCTTAAAATTAACACTGAGCTACCTGAGCAATTGGCTGTTTAGTCAGGCCTTTATTACTGTTAACACATTATCTTTCCCACACGAAGTTTAATTAATACAATGAGAGAAGAGAGAGTGGCCCAAGCAGCAGCAAGCCAGGACGTGTCAGAAGGGGCAGCAAGCCCCACCATTCACCCCAGACATGTCCTAGACAGGGACAGCTCATAGAAGGCAATGCTACAATAGAGTCGAATAGCTAAAGATAAATTTGACCTATTTTTAAAATAATGACATTTCATAGGCGATGTCCCTTACTTTGAGAGATAACATTTCAAAACAGCCCAGTAGAAACTAGGCCACAGTGAAGATATTGCAAGGTTAGATATCACTTACGGAAGA
The DNA here is from genome assembly GCF_000710305.1 of Buceros rhinoceros silvestris. Lineage (NCBI taxonomy): Eukaryota > Metazoa > Chordata > Aves > Bucerotiformes > Bucerotidae > Buceros > Buceros rhinoceros. Next base: position 16,030 of record NW_010388219.1, on the reverse strand, counting down.
TTCGTTCATTTTTAATAAATGTATAGTGGATCATAGGATGAAGCAAAAAAAAATCCGGAAGTCTCTGAGTTCAGGATCTGGACATTCTGGTGAATTCCGACTTCTGGAATTTTCTAAACTTCTGGAATTCAACATAGAAGGGTATTCAACACACACATTTTTTTGTAGCAGTTGCTAATTTATTTATGGAGGAATTCTTCACATTAGTCACGTTTTTTGTCAGTTTTTATACATACTGTTGAGTATTTAAAGACATACTAAATTTATATGTATTCAGTACACTGAATTTCATCACGGAGTTCACAGGTTTCTTTAAAAGGCTGCTCCTAATTGTGAAGCAAGCGACAGTCTTCCAGAAACATCTTCATATCCGAAATAATTTCTTGGTTTCTGCAACACCACTGGAAGCCATCAAGGAACTCCTCAATACACCTTCACCTCTTCTTTAACAAAAAAGACCCTGACAGGTCCAGCCATAAGTATGTGCATCTTCCAGTTTGTCAGTAAATACAGGTGATTTAAAAAGACCGTTGCTTAAAACTGCTGTTCAACTCAATTTAGCGAGTGCTTTTTAATGAAGGGTGTGAAAAAGCCCTTTTATATTTGCATAAACTTGGAAGAGGGAAATAAGGACCAAGATAAAACCGTGTCAGCACAGAGATATTCATGGACAGCAAGTTAAGATGAAGCTGCTCTGGACAGTCATGTTGCTTCCTTCCTTACGGGAGGTTTATTGGGCAGAGAGCCATCTGCGCTGAGCAACATCACCTGGTGAGGTGCTGAGACAGAACCTGGTGCCTAGATCCTACAGACACTTCTGCCCCTAAGGGATCAAGTTCTCGAGTTCTCCCAAGCAAAATCAATGCACTAACCCAGCGAGAAATGAGTTGTACACTTCAAATAGAGCTGAGTGTCCTTTATCTTCCCCTGAACAGGATTTACACAAAAAGTAATACTTTCAGATGCCAAAGTCATAATTCAGTTTGATTACTTGATGTATTAAATTTCTGAATCCAGTGATTTATTGATTCGGTCTTAATTGTGATCTTATTTTCATCCTTGTCTTGTTCCTCTTCAATTAGTTGCATGAAACTGTAGTAAATTAGCCTAATAACGTAGTAACATAATAACATCATAACTTTTTGCTTTTAGTAAAATCCATAAAGAGGACATGGGTCTGGTCTACCCCTTTAAGTCATGATATGAGCCACGAACATTTGATTTAGCCTAATATCTAAAGCCCAGATTCACTGAGGCATTTCAGAACATAAAACCCATGTTAATAGAACCTGCCCTCAGTTAGTTATTTGATTATTTATTTAAACTAATTGATGTCTTTTTCAGTCTTCCCTTGCTGAAGGTGCAGTGAGCCCCGCATGAGAAAATCAGTGCTGCTTCCTTCTGCACAGGACTCCTGCTCGTAGGTTAGTTGTACTGGCATTTGGCTCATTCTGTCATCATACAGACTATCACACGCGAAGTAACGCCAAGGCTATTGCACGCTCTCCACAACCACGCACTACTCTGTTCTGTGGGGAAACAGCCCGAGCACTCATGCCAGAAGCAAGTCTGAACTTTACACATCAGCTCATTATCAGAGCAAAGCTCAATCTGAAATGTCTCTGATCCCCAAAGTGTAAGAGCTCATTCTTTTGTCTGTGCTGGACGTTCTGCACCAAATCAAACCAACTTCTGGTAAGCAAGATCCATGACTAGCTTGTCTTCTTTCCACTTCACCACCCATCACCCAAAAGGTTGGTTCCACTCCCTCTTTCCAGGTATCTTCCTTACTGCACTGTACGAGCACTGCACGCCAAGTCTCTGCATCCCAAAGCCCGGGGACTGGCTAGGACCGCTGTCTACTTACAGGATAGACTGAGTCATTCAGAGAGGGCCTGGAACAGCAAAGCCAGGAGAACATCCTGTGCCTCCCATCACTTCCATCTGAAAAGCACACTTCCTGCTCTGCAGGAAGGGGGCAGTTCCAACAGATGCCTGTGCAGCCGTGAAGTCTAACTCCAGGTGAACAGCACCAGAAAGAAATGTTCAGTTAAGCGTGGTGTCCATAAACATCCATTACGCTCTGATCGTGTTAGCCTCTGATGTAGGTTGTTTTCTGTGTTTAGAACAAACAACTAAGTCCATTAAAAAAAAAAAAAAAGAGGGGGGAATAAAGTTCTTAAGGAGCTTCTTTAATGAAAGACAACTCTATCAATTCCTGCCAGGAGAGCTGTGTTATCCCAGCAATGTGTATCTAACCATGTAGTTTAAGCCGTATTTCAAGAAGGGAGAGTGTTCATTAGCTCTTGTTCCAAACTGTAGTTTTCTAGTCCCTGGAGGAACTTTATGTCAGACAACCATGTCAGAAATAAAACCAGAGGGCAAACGTTCCCTCCTTTTCCTATTAGTGTCACTCCACTGGTATGTGCTCCCCAGGTAAGTCCCAGTAAGTTATGCCTTTGCCCCACCCCAAATGAGTCTCTAGTCTCACTCGATTCTCTGTCTGATTGCCAGGTTAAAGAACGATCATTAGCAGAATAATCCCCAGAGGAGCACTGAACAGGAAACAGAGCTGATTAACTACGGCAGAAGGCTCTCTAGACCAGAGCAGGGCTTTCTGCTCACTTAGAGCTCTGCCTGGCACCACCGGGTGTGCCCTGCCACATTCACACCACTCTGCAGAAAGTACCTCTGCTCAGCAGAAAGGAGCTCAAGGGGTCAAACAGTGGGAAGGTGATCCCTAGTCCAGGCAGAAAATGAAAGACACATTTGTAATAGTCTGGAAGTCCACAGGTGGATCCACACACCCTGGGAGCCATCACCTGGAGTTTTTAAACCCAAAGTGAGCCAGCACATGCCCCTTGGAAAAATGCCATATATGGAAGTCTCATGGTCCAGACCACTGGAGTCCTCTCAGGCCTTCCAGTCTCTTTCTATAGAGCCCTCACAAAGCACTATGGCTGGTTCTCACCTTCTGAAAACTGCGTTTCTCATCTACACCCTATTACCTTGTGATGAGAGAACTCCTCAGGTCTCTGGGCACTGACCACGATGAACCCTGGGAACTGCAGGCAAAGGCTCAGTTGCAGTCAGGGGATTTGTCTTACAGGTAGACAGTCAAGGACAATTTAGTCCTTCATTACCATAAGCAAATGGTCATCTCTAGCGACAGAATGATCATTCCAAATACCATTTCCAATTTGTGAGTCTTCCCAACAAACAAATCAATTACCACTGCCGGCTGGGATCGTTACACAGCCTCATTCCCTTCTGCATTGTTTTCTCGGTGATATTGTTCCGCCTCTTCATTAAGTAGCAATGATTCGGAAAGAGACAACCATAATTCATATTCCAAAAGTCATCTTCCCGTGTACCCATTCACTTACCATTTCTAATTAAGTTCATGAAAGATTAATTCCTTAATGGTTATGATTTGTAATGTTAATTAATTAGCCGCTCTTC
>NW_010388219.1:6254-12498 GCF_000710305.1 Buceros rhinoceros silvestris | reverse complement strand
CTCTTCCATTAAGCATTCCAAGATTTCCAGTATTACATCGATTCCTTAATTAGCCTGTGGTGACTGTAAAAAGAAAAAGTGAGTAACCTGCTTCATTCCCTTTGTCCCTTAGGCAAATTATCTGCTGCTTGGTCTTCTAGTCCATCTCCTTTCTCACTCCACGCAGAATCCCTTTCCTCCACTGCTGCAAATGTACCTGCTTTGCTCACTCGTCTTTCTAAGAGGGTATGTTTTGTAGAAAGGATTTGTTATGTACAAAGGAACAGGCACAGCTTACTCCTGTCACTCTGTCTCTGGGGAAAAAGTACTTTGATATGAACACCACCTTTCCTCATGCTCTCCAAGGTGGGCAGACCTGCAACTGAAAAGCTGCCTAGCATCCTGCTGCACCAGGATGGCCCTTTCTAGCATTCGGCTTGCGATAAGAATCCTCAGGACCACTGAGTTCTTCCTGATGCCAGCACCAGGCAAGTATCTACGTTGCAACTCCAGTTAGCCTGACAAGAGTTTCCTGCAACTTCAGCTTCATCACAGTTTCCAAGGCAACTTCTTTGGCTCCTGGTGCTGACAGGCTTTGGAGGATGTTGTTGTGGTTTAGGCATAGGTGGCAACAAAGCACCACACTGGGAGAAGAATCGGGAGAAAAAGTTAAAACCCGATGGGCTGAGATAAGGACAGTTTAATAGAACATCACAAAGGGAGAAGAAACAACAGTAGTAAAACTAATACTAATGAAATAATACATAAAGCAAGTGATACACAACACAGCAGCTCAACACCCGGGAACAGCTGCCCACTCGAACTGTGCCCCCTTTTCCCAGACAGCCCACCTGCCGCCCTTATAGGTACCAGACATGGTGCAGTCAGTATGGTATCAAATATTCCATTGGCTGGTTCAGTTTGGCTATTTTGGCTGTGCCCCCCCCGCCAGCTTCTTCTGAAAATTAACCCTATGCTAGCTGAACCCAGGACATTATCCACCCCTTATTCTGGACCATTTACATCATGCCTGAATCCTAACTACACTTTCCAACGATTTACCACTAGTTTTTCTGTCCTGTATGTATATACATATGCGCAGATATCATTCCCTTGATCTACACATCATCCCCATAACGTGTCCACTGAGTTACTTTAATCCATGATTTTGGGGCTGCATCTGTCTTTCAGGGCAGGAGACATGGTGCCGGATTGTTGCATGCTACATCCAGAGCTCAAGACTGGTGTATCTGGCATGGTCCACGCTCACAGTCTCCCGGCTGAAGACGCTGATCTTGAGGAAGTTGCTGGGCGCCAGTTGCTAAAGCCAGTTCAAGTTCCAACTACCGCTGCCCCTCGCTAAGTTTCATCAAAGTCCATCCTTCATTGATTTGAGGGATTCTTACTATAATACCATTGATACGACACACTACAGCTGCAGTAGTGATGACATACAGTGGCAGGAAACAGAGCTGATTACCTAAGCAATTAACTATTTACCAATTAACATCATTCAATTAAATTCACTGGCTGTTCTCAGCCAAAATTAAATCCCCTTGAGGTACACATTGGACTTTCCCATCCTGCCACATCACCCACCAAGTGCACCCAGGTCCTCGAGCAAAAGCAATCCCATGGACGGATTTGCCTTTGCCTGAAGTGGGACTAACCCAGACTGCCTTCCCTAACATCTGCTTTAAGGGCACTGTGGGACTCTATCCCCCTCTACGGTACCTGGAGTTTTGATTGGAAGAAAACACGGAGGCATCCATGTGTCCATATCAGGTATGGTCACCATGGAAATGGGCATGCAGAACAGAGAAGGAGAAGGGACTGAAGAGACAGCTGAGGTGAACAGAGCATCAGTTCATCTTTGAGGATTGCTGCACATCTAGTCCACCCACAAAAGGTTACTCTGAGATGCTCAGACAAGAGGCATTTCTTCCCCAAGCTGTCCTGGAAGTATAGCAGAGCCTGGAACTTCTCTCCAACCTGCCTTGGCTCCCTTCACGTGGCATATGAGACTTTGCAGCCACTGGTCACCACCTGCTCACACTCAGAGCTGGGAGCAACCAAAGAAGGGCAGAGCTGAGTAGGAGATATCCCTGATGCCTTTCCATCGCCACTTTTAACGATGCCCCTAAGCCACGGTTCTCTAACACCACCATTCCCCAATCCCCTCTAACACACCGTTCGGGGGAAATGTCAGTCACCATGCCCACTCTAAACATGGCAGGCCCCACCCAAGGTTGAAAGCCTTTTTAAGAGGTCAGAGCACTATAGCTGTGGAAGCGGGTGGTCTAAGGGCCTTGCCTTCAGCTCAGCATTTCTCCACACACCTGCTCACAGAAAGAAGGCTTGCCACGTGCTGGATGCACCCAGAGGTGCTGCTCCACAGGCCAGGTCATTCCTTGCCTCTCCTGCCAGCAGTATAGCCACAGTCCTGGGGGTGGTCACAGGGTGACCACAGCATTAGCCAGCAGTTTGCTTCCAGAGTCTGGTAGATAAACCTGGTAAGGAACTATTGTGAATCGCAGTATAAAACAGGGAGCATCTCCTCCTGGACCAATGCAACAGGGTGAGGAGCTTGCAGGGTGCCACTTACCAGGAGGAAAAGCTCCACACTAAAGTAATACCAAACACATGAGTAAGAAGCCACAACTTCTTTGTCCTTCACACATGGAGACACTGCCATCAGCAACTGCAGTTTATTTCCAAGCTCTGCACTGGTATTATCCTGTCATTAATTACTGCACTACACTTGGTTCCTAGAACAAATTTATCTCATAGTTCTAAGCCCTCCACTTGAAGCCCAAAGTAGATCTACTACAAAGGGTCCTCCCTCTGTGATAAGTCAAAAATGGAACCTACCAGCCCAGTTGCAATTCTTCAAATAATTTAAATGCATGTTTAGGAAAAATGCTGTGAAATCAACTCCCTACTGCCCACCACCCACTCCCCTTCTTTGCAGGTTTTTATACCACGGTCATTGTCACGGGGTTAGCCTTCGCAGGCAACAGGGTCTCTAAATGCAGGAAAACTGAGATTTGCGGGATCCTATCATAATGCCACTGTGACCGCACGGTACCAGCCCTCAGTGTGGCACACGTATCAGAAGCACAACAAACACGGAGGAAACAGATCTCCCTCATTTAGGCCAGCTGGCCAGCGTGTATCACAGAGGGAAAACACCAGCAGTAGTCTTGCGTTTGCAGCCTAAGAAATAGTTCCTAACTGATTACTATTCCATACACGCATCTCTGATCAGGAACAGCAGTGAAAGCCAAAATTAAGGGGGGAAAAAACAATATTGCAAACCACACACATCCTTTCTGCTACAGCTCGGTGAAGTGTAAACCAGTTGTGACACACTGTAATCTCCATGCAGGCAATTTTATTACAGCAGTAAGTGTTTCTCTGACTAATTATGAGGTGTTTGGATGATTTCTAGTAAAGCCAGCTTGCACTGAAGCAAACATGCCACAGGACAGCCACATCAGCCTGATGAGATCCTTGGCGACTAGAGAAGCTGACAGGTAAAACGTTCTCCTGTCAACATCATATGCATCTGCCAGGAAGTCTCTGTATCTGTTGATGACAGGGACACATGAGGATTCAAGAGAGACCATAGCTGAGCCATGTCCCCAGGTCACCTCAGGTGAACTGACAGTTTAGATGCTTTCTGCCGCTCCAAGTAAACCTTGCCCCTGTGTCTGGTTCCCATCAGGAAAAGCTGAGCAATTCTTGAAGCATTTCTCTTCTCCTTACTCCTGTCATTACTGCTTGGTGACTCGCTCCCAAGTATGCCTACAACCTGCTAAGCTATTGCTGCTGGAAAGCCCCGCCAAACACAACACTGCAGCTCCATCAAAATAAATACCACCTGTCTCCTTCTTCCTCCTCAAGCACCAGCAAAATTGAAGAGACCCCGGACCTCCAAAATGGGGCTCAGTGCGTGACACAGCACAGAGCAGACAGATCCTGAGTGAATTAATCGAGAAAAGAGGAAGGGACTCCCCTAGGAATGGCGCTTGCTACCTGCTGCCAGTCCTTGTTCACAGCTCCTGGGTGAGTCTGGAATTGCCAGGCAGAGATCTGAAAGGCTGGGCGAGGTCTCATGTGCCCCAAACATCCTCATGTCTTCACATCCGCACAGCTCTGTCACTTGTGCTGTCCTGACGATACATGCTGGTGCACCAAGCGCAGAATGGGCTCTTTTCACTGAATTATAGATGTCTCCAGCACGGCAAGGAAAGGAAGCAGTTGATCATTGCTGATGCTGTGAGAATGAACACACTACGTTACAGTACACTAGCGCAGAATGGGCTCTTTTGCACTGGATTATAGATGTCTCCAGCACGGCAAGGAAAGGAAGCAGTTGATCATCGCTGATGCTGTGAGAATGAACACACTACGTTACAGTACACTATCATCCACCGACTGCATTTATGGTCCATCGAGCTCTTCACCCTAAAAAAAAGTTGTAAGCCAAACCAGGCACGCAAGCAGGCAAGACAGAGCACGTACTGTGAGCAAGGCTGCCACCACATGGTACGAGGACATGGTGCAGACTCCTTCAGCCAGAGCAGGAGTGGGGAAAACCATCCCCGCAACTTCAACCAGCTCGGGCCTCATTACCCAGCTATGGCCAGCCCCCGATGTCTCAGCCTCATCAGTTAATGTGGATAGGAACTGTTGCTCTTACACCCTTTCCTCCCCTCCAAGTCATTAAAGAAACCTCTCACTGCAAAGAAACCACCAGAGTCTTGCAAAACAGGGATTCCAAAGATGCAGATGAGATCTGGCTGTTCTCACTAGGGAAGATTTGAATCAAGTGAACCAGTTCAAGAGTTCCCCAAAGATCAGAAAAGTCTGGGCTCAGCAGAGCCTGAAGGCACTGATAGGCAAAACATAGCAAGGCCTTGCTGTTCCTAAACTGACATCGCTTGCAGGCTTGGAATTAATCCAAAAGCACGATACTTCCAGTAATGTCTGGGGAGCCCTGGCCTCTAATGTTGAACTAGAGAGCAGTTCAGGTCACTGTGATTCTGCTCTGCAGTTACAGAATCACCTGCAAAAGACAGAAAATATTTTGTCTTACTCCCTTTCAGCCTCCTCAAAATATTCCCCAAAAATATGGGGGAGAGATGAGTTGGATATCTAGAGGAAAACTCAGATTTTTCCATTTCAGATGAAAATTGCCATTATTGTTGGAAAAAAATCATACAGATAAAAAACATTTCAAACGCCATTTTAAAAAAGCTTTCTCTAGAATGCATGCCTACCAATACACACCCGAGATGCCAGATACTGCCCCAAATAGAGAAGCAAGAAGAGCAAAAGAAACCGCAGCTTTGCGACAGAGGACTACAGGCCAGCTCAGGTCATAAAAGTGTGAGGGGGGGCGGGAAAAGCTGAGATCTGCCTTCCTCCATCACCCTTAAGCCCCGTCTCTGATTCTGGGAAGTCCTGCCTTTTGTAGGTCTGCCATCCAGCAGCACCCCTCAGAAACGGTGCCTCCAGCAAGCCCCAGGCTTTGTCACCTTCTCCTTTTCCTGCTCTCCTCCCTTGGCTGATGGAGGGCTTCTAACAAAAATACAGACCCCAAAGCTGTGTCTGGCGCTGGTGCAAGGCAGTAAGATGCACACAAATCCATCACGAAGTGCTACCTCCGGCACTGGCCTTCACAGGGAAGGCACAGCCTTCAGCACCATTGAGCCCTCATGGGGATGGTGTGCCTGGCACCTTTGCAGCAAATTCATCTCCATCTCCAAGCTATCACTTGACTTCCTTGGTGAACAAAGGTCTTTTTATCTTCTATTTTACCAGACGATCCATCAGGCAGACAGGCATCAAAGCCTGACTGCCCCTGACTGTGATATACTGCCCAACTCTGAAATTCTTAATCTGCAGTTCATCCTCATTCCTGGAGACCGTGAAGAACATTAGGTGGGTTTTTCCCAGGATAAGAATACCCTTTTTTATGGGGTCAGAGAGAGCTGCAGCATACATTGCCGTGATACATGCTCAGAGCACAGCACTGTATAAACAGGACACAGAAAAATGGAGATGCTGCCCCTACTGCCTGTCATCCCTTCCACATGTCTTCCCTCTACCATGGTGAGAGCTACCAGCAACACTTTTCCTCTGGCACTGAGCAGATACGGTGCCCTTGTCTCACAAACGCAGCCCAGGCTTTGCCTGGATTAGGCATTTCTCAGGTGACCATTCCATTCACAGTGCCTTCTCCTGCACGTGAAGACAC